>NW_006921815.1:916738-951455 GCF_000298275.1 Orycteropus afer afer
CTACTTCCGTAGTGATACTGCCTCGGAAACCCAAGGAGGGGTCGCTATGAGTCGGGGCCGACTCGACGGCAAATAACAACAACAACAACAAACCAATAAGAATCATGTTGGGCTGTGGGGAGAAAGAAGTGAGAGCAGTTTGAATTAGAATTATAAAGAAGGACTTTGAACTTGAACAAACATATTCAATTTTTTATCATTTTATATTTAGAAGAAAATATACATATGTAATTTTGTAATGAAACTCCAGATACTGACACCCAGTGCTTTCTTTATGGGGAAATAACACTTCTTCTTAATTAAAGCAGGGGAAAGAGAAGCTGGGTGATGACTGACAGAGCAGCACCAGAATGCAGGTAAGGGGAGGACGAGAAGTTTAGTGCCTAAGGCACTTGGCTGCTAACCAGATGGCTGGCAGTTCAAACCCACCAGTCACTCATTGGAAGGAAGATAGGGCAATCTACTTCCGTAGTGATACTGCCTCAGAAACCCAAGGAGGTGTCACTATGAGTCAGTTCTGACTTGATGGCACATAACAGCAACAAAAACAACAAGGGAGAAAAACTCATCTGTTAGTGTGTTGTACTGTGGTGGCTTGCTTGTTGCTGTAAGGCTTGAGGCTGTGCCACCAGTATTTCAAATGCCAACAGGGTTGCACATGGTGCACAGGTTTCAGTGCATCTTACAGACTAACATAGATAAGAAGGAAAAGACCACACACGTCTCAAAGAATTGGCCAGGGAAAACCTTTGCAGAGAAACACTGTCTGATACATTCCTGCACTACTTTATGAATAGCCTGGAAACACTGTCCAATACAGTGAAGGAGGACGAGGCCTATAGATCAGAAGGCTCTCAAAATACAACTGGGAAAAGCAGCATCATCAGAGTAAAACCAACCATAATGATATGGATAAAGTAAAGCTTCTGAGACCTCCACTTGCTGATGTAGCATGAAACAAATTGAGAAGAAACAGCTGCAAACATCCATTAATAATTGGAACACAGAATGTATGAACTATGAACCTAGGAAAATTGGAAGTTATCAAAAATGAAAAAGAACACATAAATATTGATATCCTAGGCACTTCTCGGAAGGAAAGTTTGGACATTCCTACTTCCATAGTGATACTGCCTCAGAAACCCAAGGAGGGGTCGCTATGAGGCAGGGCCGACTCAATGGCAAATAACAACAATGAGTTGAAATGGACTTTTTGAATCAGACAACCATATGATTTACTATGCTAGGAGTGACAATTTGTCATAACAACAATGAGTTGAAATGGGCCATTTTGAATCAGACAACCATATGATTTACTATGCTAGGAGTGACAATTTGAAGAGGAATGGCATGACATTCATCATTACAAGAGATGTTTCAAGATCTGTCCTGAAGTACAATGCTGTCAGTGATAGGATAATATCCATATGCCTACAAGGAAGATCAGTTAATAGAACTATTATTCAAATTTATGCACCAAACACCAAAGCCAAAGATGAGGAAATTGAAGATTTTTATCAACTTCTGCAGTCTGAAATTGACCAAAAGCACAATCAAGATGTGTTAATTATCACTAATGACTGGAATGCAAAAGTTGGAAACAAAGAAAAATCACCAGTAGTTGGAAAATGGCCTTGATGACAGAAATAATGCTGAAGATTGTGTGATAGAATTTTGCAAGACCAACAACTTATTCATTACAAATAGCTTTTTTCAAAAACACAAACAGAGACTATACACATGGACTTCACCAGACGGAGAACACAGGAATCAGATTGACCACATCTGTGGCAAGATGTGATGGATAAGCTCAATATCTTCAGCCAAAACAAGGCCAGGAGCTGATTATGGAACAGACCATCAACTGCTCATATTCAAGGTCAACTTAAAGTTAGACATTTAAAACAAGTGACAAGCACCAAAATATCACCTTGAGTATATACCCCCTGAATTTAGAGACCATCTAAAGAATAGATTTGATGAATTGAACACCAATGACCAAAAACCAGAAGAATTGTGGGAAGACATCAAGAACATCATCTATGAAGAAAGCAAGAGGTCATTAAAAAAGATGAGAAAAGAAGAAAAGACCAAAATGGATGTCAGAAGAGGTTCTGAAACTTGCCCTTGAGTGGAGAGTAACTAAAGCAAATGGAAGAAATGACAAGATAAAAGAGATGAACAGATTTCAAAGAGCAGCTCAAGAAGACACAGGCAATTACTATAATGAAATGTGCAAAGACCTGGAGTTAGAAAACCAAAAGGGAAGATCACACTCAGCATTTCTCACATTGAAAGGACCGAGGAAAAAAATTTAAGCCTCGCATAGCAATATTGAAAGATTCTATGGGTAAAATATTGAATGATGCAGGAAACATCAAAAGAAGATAGAATGAATACACAGTCACTCTACCAAAAAAAAAAATGGTCTATCTTCATCCATTTCAGGGGTGGTATATGTTCAAGAAACAATGGTATTGAAGAGAGAAGTCAAAGCTGCACTAAAAGAATTGGCAAAGAACATCTTCAGGAATTAATAGAAGACCGATTGAGATGTTTCAACAAACGAATGCCCCACTGGAGGCACTCACACAGTTATGCCAAGAGATTTGGAAGGCAGCTACCTGGCCAACTGACTGGAAGAAAATCATACTTGCCATTGCAAAGAGAGGTGATTCCACAGAATTCAGAAATTATTGAACAATAGCATTAATACCACACTCAAGTAAAATATTACTGAAGATAATTCAAAAACAGTTGCAGCATTATATTGACAGAGAACTTCCTGAGGTGCAAGCAGGATTCAGAACAGTATGTGGAAAAAATGATATCACTGTTGTTGTCAGATGGATCTTGGGTGAAAGCAAAGAATACCAGAAAGATGTTTACTTGTGCTTTATTGACTATGCAAAAGCATTTGATTGTGTGGATTATAACAAATTGTGGATAACATTGAGAAGAATGGGAATTCTGGAACACTTAATTGTACTCATGAGCAACCTGTACATAGACCAGGAGGCTGTCGTTCAAAAAGAACAAGGGGACGCTGCATGGTTGAAAATTAAGAGGGGAGTGCATCAGGGTTGTATCCTTTCACCATACTTATTCAATCTATACGATGAGCAAATAATCCAAGAAGCTGGACTATATGAAGAAGAACATGGCATCAAAATTAGTGGAAGAATCGTTAACAACCTGACATATGCTGACAACACAATTTTGCTTGCTGAAAGTGAGGATGACTAGAAGCACTTGCTGATGAAGATTGAAGAATACAGTCTGAAGTATGGATTACATCTCAATATAAAGAAAACAAAAATCCTCACAACTGGACCTATAAGCAGCATCACGATAAATGGAGAAAAGGTTGAAGTTTTCAAAGACTTCACATTGCTTGGTTCTATAATCCATGTCAATAGAAGCAGCAGTCAGGACATCGAATGACATATAGCACTGGGGAAGTCAGCTGCAAAGGACCTCTTTCAAGTGCTGAGGAGCAAAGATGTCTCCTTGAGGACTAAAGTGAGCCTGACACAAGCCATAATATTTTCAATTGCCTCATTTGCATGTGAGAGGTGGACATTGAAAAAGGAAGACCGAAGAAGAATTGATGCTTTTGAGTTGTTGGGCTGACAAAGAGTGCTAAAAGTGTTGTTGTTGTTGTTGTTGTTGTTGTGTGCCATGGAGTCGGACCCGACTCATAGCGACCCCTCCTTGGGTTTCCAAGGCAGCATCACTATGGGAGTAGGTTGCCCAACCTTCCTTCCGAGGAGTGGCTGATGGATTTGAACCACCAGCCTTCAGGTTAGCAGTCAAGTGCCTTAGACACTACGATACCAGAGCTCCTGCTGAAAGTACTATGTACTGCTAAAGGAACTAACAAATTTGTCCTGGAGGAAGTGCAGCCGGAATGCTCCTTGGAAGCGAGAATGGCCAGACTTGTCTCAACTACTTTGGTCATGTTATCTGAAGGGACCATTCCCTGGAGAAGGATGTCATGCTTGGTAAGGTGGAAGGTCGACAAGGGAGGGGAAGGCCCTCAACAAGATGGATTGACACAGTGGCTGCAGGGATGGGCTCAAGTGTAGCAAGGATCACAGAGCTGGCTCAGGAAAAGGCGGTGTGTTTTCTTCTGCTGTGCATAGGGTCACTATGTGTCGGACAGGAGTGGACGGCACTTAACAACAATAACAACAACTTATTTAATGCCAAAAATGCCCTCTATATTCTTCTATCAGTATCAGAAATTAAGAAAGATACTTGAGATACTGTTTTATTATTAAGAAAGAAAAAGAAAAGCAACAACTTTAAAAGGTTTATATAGACTTCTCTAGGTAATAGAGGAAAAGCTTTGAGCTGAAGGCATAGAGCTGTCTCCGTATGTATATGGAGAAGAAGGCTTATTTACTTGGCTCTTCATAGGAATAACACATCCAAGAGCTACAAAGCATAGCTGAAATTGGGCCTCAGGAAATCAGGTTGTTAGAATGGGTGAGCCAAACTTGGCCCAAGGCTGTGTCATGAGTAGGCGGCACAGTCGGCTCTGGGCTTCCATGCAAAGAGGTACTGAGAATAGTGTCGAAAACTAGAACAACATATTGAATCACATGGAAACCAGATGATGAGACAGCCAAATATATCACACGTTAGAACAAAGGGGGAGCAGAATATGGCATTTCTGACATTTTGTCAGTGTTTGCTGCTCTTAGCCAGCTTTCATTGTGCTAGTTATGGCTCTTATCTCTGGAGTACATTGAAGCCTTTGCACATTCTCAAGCATTTTGAGTAGGGTGAAAGAGGAGTCCTATAAGGGTTACAGGGTCAGCAAAATGGTACTTCATTTTTTATTAATGTTCTATTTGAAATAATTGAAATAAAGTTTCACTGTTCTATAGTATTATGAATTATATACATATGAAATAAAAATGAATTTTATATATATTCTAGATAAAAAATACATTATTATTGCAAAAAAAATTAATCTTAGACAAAATTATGGGAAAAAAAAAAAAAAAAAAACTGGACTGAGAGCCAGAAACTCCAGCTTTGCTATTGTGCCCCTGGGCATTTCACTCATTCTTAGATTCAGCTCTCTCATCTGTAGAATGAGCAGGTTGAGTCAAATAATCTCTGAGGTCTATTCGAAATTCGTAATTGTACAAATCCATCATTATTATCACTTCTTAATGTGAACAGCTATCTTGTCAGTGTATACATACACCAATTCAAAGCTATTGGCTAAAGATAATAAGACTTTCTAAAATGTGTTTTTAATTTTCCTTGGAAAGAAAACTGAATTGATTAAACTGATTTTAAGATAATATAATTTAGGTTGCTGGTGCATTTCTTAGAACGGAAAATATTTGGATTTCCTGTAAAATCTGTTCAAGTTGCACCTTTTTCCAATATTTTGTTACAGATCTTCCTTCTGCCAAGAGCAGTCACCAATTTTAATTGAATGGAGGAAAAACAATTTTGATTGTCTATGTCATTCTATTGGATTTTATATCATTGAATTTCAAACCGGTTTCACTGGGACCTGCCAAGTGCAGCTTATGCCAACCTCTGAGTCTCCTTGCTACACTTTTATCCCAGGTAGCATTGTTTGCCTTTTTGTCTGCTCTGTGATTAAACTGACATCATTTTGCCTTTTGTGACTCTGGTGTCATTTTCTGTTGACAGTGTCTAGTAATGGTAACAGACTGGTGTCCTTGTGGAATGGGTAGAAACCATTGATTGGTTAGGTGTATTAATGCAGACCTGTTAAATGACATGCAGACTTGTCTTTGTGCTAAGTGGCAGCTGAATGGGTGCCAGTGAGAGAGGTTATTAAGCACAGATAAGAGGCAGCACCTCTATTCACTGGCAATGTCACTTTCTCCCATTTGAGGAAAGACATTTGCTCAAGATATTTTTTCTCTTCCACCCGACAATATGTAAGGCAGAAAGTTGCTAAGTTGCTGTAAGCCTGCAGAATAGATCGTTTTGAGAAGGTGAACTCTAAGAGAAGTTCATTTAGAATGTTTTTCATTAAAACTCTATGGCATTGACTGGAAATGTTTAAATAAGTAAACTTAAAAGAATTAGCACTATCAGAAAAAAAAAAAAAATGGAAGCTCCAGTGACAAGTGACATTTTTTCATTGGACTATATTACTATGAAATGAAAAAATAATTTCATCTCTTGGGATTTTGGAAGAAGGGATTGCCTTTTATAGTTGTTAAACATTATAAATATTAAGTATTTTGAAATGAGAAAATAGAAAATGTAACAACTTTGTGAAACTTTTCTGAATTATAAAATTAGGAATACAATGGGAAAAATTAGTCTGCTTTTTATTTTGTATTTAAATTACACACATACATTACATCTTGTCTAAATTTTCTATGTATGTGGTACACTTAACATTGTATTTTATATTGCAAAATAATGAAAATATTTTCACAGAAAAAAAGTTTTGAGTGGTTCTCTTCCTTTTGTTAATTGAGAAATGCTAACAATTGGCATGCAGATTTAGTTGATTCTTGCCAGCCCCATTACTTGGTTTTTGCTTTTCTTTGAAATAGTCCCCATTACTTGGTTTTTGCTTTTCTTTGAAATAGTCCCCATTACTTGGTTTTTGCTTTTCTTTGAAATAGTCTCCAAACCCTAATTTAGCACAATCACACTCTTTAGGAGTTTAGGCTTTTGCAATGATTTATTACTTCTGATGCCTTCCTTCATGTGTGTGTGTGTGTGTGTGTGTGTGTGTTACCTTAAAGTAGTTATTGGGGTTTGCTTATAATATACATTGAACCTAATCAATAAATGCAAGGCCCTTTGCTAGGCACTGATGACAGAATCAAATAGACACTATTTGGAGGAAGGAATATTTGGATTCAAATTAGTCTCCTACTTATATTATGTAACCTCTGAGAATCTCTATTTTTTCACCTATAAAATAAGAATTCTGATACAACAGAAAGTGAGATTAAAAAGTACAGGAAAAGCTCCTAGCTAACTGTCAGTTGCAAGGGTGATTCTTCCTACAATTAATATATTTATCTTCAAATCATCATGAAGAAATAAAACCATCATCTAGGTTTCTACCTTTTTCAGTCATAAGTCAGATCTGTCCAATTATTATTACATATAGATGACAAATAAAGAAATCATGATGTGAAACAACATCTCCAACATGTTTATACTTTAGTCTTCTAGAACAGCAGAATTTTAACATATGCATACACATAAAAATATACATACATTATTTATTGGGTGACTTACATTTCTTATGAATTATAGTATTTATGTCTCCCACATCGTCTCTTTCATTTTATCGTACTGTGATGGCTTGTATATTACCATAATGATGGAAGCCGCACCACTGATATGTCAGATACTAGCATGGTAATCTATGGTAGATGAGCATAGTTTCAGCTGAACTATTTGAGTAATATGGATTAGGAAAGAAGAGCCAGCAATATACTGAAAAAAAAAAAAAAAATAGCCAGAGAAATTCTTGTGAGTAGTAGATGAGCATTGTCTGATACAGGGCAGGTAAATGAACCCTCAGGCTGGAAGCCAGTCAAAACATGACCAGGTCATAGCTGCCTCCTCAGACTAGAGTTGACCTTATGACATGGCTGGAGTAAGACTTCACTAGGTAGTCTGATGATACATACTTTCACTACCTTTATTTGATTATATATCATAACTCCAAATGAGAAGAAACAGCTGCAAGTTTCATTAATTATTGGAACAAGGAATTTACAAAATATGAAACTAGAAAATAGATGTCATCAAAAATGAAATGGAAAACATAAAAGTTGATACCAAGGTATTAGTGGGCTGAAATGGACTGGAATTGGCTATTTTGCATTTGACAAGCATATGGACTACTATGCTGGGAATGACAAATTGAAGAGCTATGGCACTACATTGTCATGAAAGAGAACATTTCAAGATCTATCCTGAGGTACAACATTATCAATGATAAAATTATTCAAATTTACGCACCAATCACTATGCCAAAGGTGAAGAAATTGAAGACTTTTACGAACTTCTATTGACTGAAATTGATCAAACATACATTCAAGATGCATTGGTTATTACTAATGGTTGTAATACAAAAGTTGGAAACAAGGAAGTATTGGTAGCTGGAAAATATAGACTTGGTGGTAGAAACAAAACCAGAGATCACATCATAGAATTTTGCAAGACGAATGACTTACTTGTTGCAAATGCTTTCTTTCAACAACATAATGAAAACTATACCAGTGTAACACACTAAATGGAATATATAGGAATCAAAAAGAGTAGATTTGTGAAAAGAGGTGGTAGGGGAGCTCAAATCATCCATCAGAATCAGGCCAGAAGCTGACTCTGGAACAAACCATCAACTGTTCATATGAAAGACCAAGTTGAAGCTAAAGAAAATTAAAACAAGTCCACAAGAGCTAAAATAAAAACTTGAGTATATCCCATCTGAATTTAGAGACCATCTCTAAATCTCACCAGAGATTTGACACATTGAACACCAATGACCCAACACAACACAAGTTGTGGGAGGACATCAAGGACATCATACATAAGACAGTGTAAGGTTATTAAAAAGACAGGGCAAAAGAAAAGACCAAAATGGATGTTAGAAGAAACTCTAAAACTTGGTCTTGAACAGAGAGTAGCTAAAGCAAATGAAAGAAATGATGTAGTGCAAGAGCAGAACAGAAGATATCAAAAGACAGCTAGAGAAGTCAACATAAAGTATGATAATTAAATGTACAAAGACTTGGAGTTAGAAAATCAAAAGGGAAGAACAGGCTTGACATTTCCCAAGCTGAAAGTACTAAAGAAAAAAAAAAAAAAAAAAAAGAATCAGGACTCAAGTCACAGTATTAAATGTTTCTATGGGGAAAAATTAGGTACAGGAAGCATCAAAAGAAGATGCAAGGAATAAACATAGAGTCACTACAGGAAAAAGAATTGGTTGACATTCAATCACTTCAGTAGGTAACATACAAGCAAGAGTCAATGATATTGAAGGAAAAGTTCAAGTTATATTGAAGGCACTTGTGAAAAACTGGGCTCCAGGAATTAACAGAATATCAGCTGAGCTGTTCTAACAAACAGATGCAATGCTGGAAGTATAAATTCCACTATGCCAAGAAATTTGGAAGATAGTTATCTGGCCAAATGAGTGGAGGAGACCCATAGCTGTGGACATTTCAAAGAAAGGTTACTTAAGAGAATGAAGAGATTACTGAACAATATCAGTAATAACACCTACAAGTAAAATTTTGCTGGATATAATTCAAAAATATTTGCAGTATTACATTGACAGGGAATTGCCGGAAATTCAATCTGGATCCAGAAAAGTATGTGGAACATGAGATATCATTGCTGATATAATATGGCTCTAGGGTGAAAACAGGTAAAACCAGAAAGATGTTTACCTGTGTTTCATTGACTATGCAAAGGCCTTCAACTGTGTTGATCATAACAAATGACGGATAACATTGCAAAGAATGGGAATTCCAGACTATTAATTTGTGCATATGTGAAACCTACACATAGACCAAAAGGCAGTGATTTAAACAGAACAAGGGAATACTTCTTGGTTTAAAACAGAAAAGGTGTGTTTCAGAGTAGCATTTTTCACCATACATATTCAATCTGTATATTAAATGAATAATCTGAGAATCTGGGCTTTATGAAGAAGAATGTAGCATCAGGATTGAAGGAAGACTCAATAACAAACTGATATGCAAATGAAACAACCTTCTTTGCTGAAAGATGACTTGAAGGACTTACTGATGAAAATGAAACCCTCCAGCCTCCAATATGCAAGATGAACCTCTCAGGTCAGAAAGCACTAAAAATATGACTGGGGAAGAGCTGCCTCCTCAGAGTAGAGCTGACTTTCATGATATGAATTGGGACCTACATTTGCTAATGTGACATGACTAAAAATGAGAAGAAGCAGCTGCAAATATCCATTAATCATTGAAACATGAAATATGCAAAGTATGAATCCAGGAAAACTGGAAGTTGTCAAAAATGAAATCGAATACATAAAGATCAATATCCTAGAAGTTAGTGAACTGAAATGGATTGGTTTTGGCTATTTTTAATCAGAAAATCATGTGATCTACTATGCAAGGAATGACAGCTTAAGGAGTAATCTTGTGGCACTCATCATCACAAAGAATATAGCAAGATCTATGCTGAAGTACAAGGCTGTGTGATAAGATAATATCCATACACCTACAAGGAAGATCAGTTAATACTACTATTTTCAAATTTATGCACCAACCACCAGAGTGAAAGATGAGGAAATTGAAGATTTTTATCAACTTCTGCAGCCAGAAATTGACTGCATATGCAATCAAGATGTGCTAATTATCACTGGTGATTGGAATGCAAAAGTTGTAAACAACGAAGAATCACCAGTAGTTGGAAAATATGGCCTAGTGTTAGAAATAATGCTGGAGATCACATGATAGAATTTTGCAAGAGCAATGACTTATTCATTGCAAATACTTTTTTCAAAAGCATAAACAGCAGCTATACACATAGACTTCATCAGATGGAGTACACAGGAATCAGATTGACTACATATGTGTAAAGAGGAGATGGAGAAGCTTCATACCTTCAGCCAAAACAAGGCCAGAAGCTAACTGTGGAACAGACCATCAACTACTCACATGCAAGTTCAAGTTGAAGCTGAAGACAATTAAAACAAGTCTGCAAGAGCCAAAATATTACCTTGATTATACACTTCCTGAATTTAGAAACCATCTAAAGAACAGATTTGATGCATTGAACACCAGTGACTGAAAACCAGAGGGACTGTGGGATGACATCAAGAACATCATCAATGAAGAAAGCAAGAAGTTATTAAAAAGACAGAAAAGGAAGAAAGGACCAAAATGGATGTCAGGAGACTCTGAAACTTGCCTTTGAACAGAGAGTGGCTAAAGCAAACGGAAGAAATGACAAGATAAAAGAGCTAAACAGAAAATTGCAAAGAGCAGCTAGAGAAGACAAAGTCAGTTATTATAATGTAATGTACTGAGACCTGGAGTTAGAAAAACAAAAGGAAAGAACACAATCTGCATTTCTCAAGCTGAAAGAATTGACAAAAAATGTAAGCCTTGAGTTGCAATATTGAAAGATTCTATGGGCAAAATATTGAATGATGCAGGAAACATCAAGAGAAGATGAAAAGAATACACAGAATAACTGTTCCAAAAAGAATCGGTCCATGTTCATCCATTTCAGGAGGAGGCATATGATCAAGAACCAATGGTATTGAAGGAAGAAGTTGAAGCTGCACTGGAGGCATTGATGAAAAGCAAGTCTCCAGGAATTGACGGAATACCCATTGAGGTGTTTCAACAAACAGATGCCGAGCTGAAGGCACTCACTCTGCTATGCCAAATGATCTGGAAAACAGCTACCTGGCCAAGTAACTGGAAGAGATCCATATTTGTACCCATTTCAAAGAAAAGTTATCCCACAGAATGTGGAAATTATCAAACAATATCATTAATATCACACACAAGTAGAATATTACTGAAGATAATTTAAAAATCATTGCAGCAGTATATTGACAGAGAACTTCCAGAAATGCAATCTGGATTCAGAAGAGGACGTGGAACAAGGGAGAACATTGCTGATGTCAGATGGATCTTGACTGAAAGCAAAAAGTACAAGAAAGATGTTTACTTGTGTTTTATTGACTATGCAAAAGCATTTGATTCTGTGGATCATAACAAATTATGGATAACATTGAGAAGAATGGGTTTTCCAGAACACTTAATTGCACTCAGGAAACTATACATAGACCAAGAGGCTATCATTTGAACAGAACAAGGGGCTACTGAATGGTTTAAAATCAGGAAGGGAGTGTGTCAGGATTGTATTCTTTCACCATACTTATTCAATCTGTATGCTGAACAAATAATCCAAGAAGCTGGACTATATGAAGAAGAATGTGGCATCAGGATTGGAGGAAGGCTCATCAACAACCTATGATACGCAGATGTCATAACTACTTGCTGAAAGTGAGGATGATGTGAAGCACTACTGATAAAGATTGAAGACTGCAGTGTGCAGTATGGGTGAAACCTCAATATAAAGAAAACAAAAATCTTCACAACTGGACCAATAAGCAGCCTCATAATAATGGAGAAAAGATTGACGTTGTCATGGAATTCATATTACTTGGTTTTACAATCAACAGCAATGGAAGCAACTGTCAAGACATTAGATGATGTATTGCATTGGGTAAATCTGCTGCAAAAGACTTCTTTCAAGTGCTGAAGAGCAAAGATGTCTCCTTGAAGACAAAGGTACACATTAGAAGGTTCAAAAGTAAATTATAGTGTTAGCCTTCAGGTATATTAATACACCTGAACTGAGATTAAAAAAAGTTTTTTTTTTTACTATAGTTGTTTGTTTAAAATAACTACAGGGATATTTTCATTAAAGATAATAAATTTCTGATGAAATGCTGAACAAAAGTTTCATTGAGGGTCATTTTAGTGTCACCCCCTTTGATAGTGTTACCTAGTGTGGTGTGTACTCTTTGTATGCCCCCTAATCACACCACTGCCAGGCCATGCAAAATATCCATAGGTTATACATCTTCATTAAATTAAAGGTTATAAATGTTGGCATCTTTGTAGCATCCTAAATCTATTCTTGTTACATTCTTAGATTTGCATGTCTACTGCAATACTTTCCACAAAAATCTCTAATTGCAGTTTGCTGATTGAAGGAATGACTGTTTAAATTCTGCCTCTTAATCTATAGACTGATGAGATTCCATTAGCTCATGTCAGTTTTAAGACATAATAATTTTCAAGAAATTGAAGATTATAATGTTCTTAACATTATCAATAGCCTTGAAAAGTGGTTTATATTGTTCTGCATATACTTTTGAATACAAAGAATGAGAAATTTCTGAACCATAAGGCTAACTAACCTGCCTAGATTATGGAAAATAACACTTATTTATCAGGTACTACTGTATGTTTCCAGCTGTATTTTTGTTTCCCAATATGTCAAATAAAGCATAGTAAGATTCATATGTTAGAGAGGGAAAAATGGGTTACCATTAATTCAGTAGCATAGTGGCTAAGACACTTGACTGCTAACCAGAAGGCTGGCAGTTCAAACCCACCAGCTGCTCCTCGGAAGGAAGATGGGGCAATCTACTTCCGTAGTGATACTGCCTTGGAAACCCAAAGAGGGGTCACTATCAGTCGGGTACGGCTCGATGGCACATAAAAACAACAACAACATTAATTCAGTTGGATCTCATAGATTTGGGTAGAAGTGTCTAAGGTATTTGACTGCTACCCCAAAGTTTGGCAGATCATACCCACCAGCCATTCCCTGGAAGGAAGATGGGGCAATCTAGTTCTGCAAAGATTTACCACTTTGGAAACCCAGCGAGGGTTGCTATGAATCAAAATCTACTTGATGACAGTGGGTTTAACCACAAATTAAAATTCTTCTCAAAAACTCATGCAATTGGTGGCAAAAAAAAAAAAAAAACCTTTGTAATATCATCATTGCAATACTTTCCAGAGTGCTGTGCATTATTTTTTACTTTTATAACTTGTTTTGCCAAATATAAATACACACTTGTATATCTTTTATAGCTCTAGACTATATTGTGCTTCCAGAAATACATTGTTTACTTTTATCTGTAATAATAAGTCCATCTCAGAAAATTACAGCCAGAACTTTGCCAGAATCAGAGAATAGCAAAATCCACAGTGAGCTATACAAACTATAATAACTTGTTTTAAGAATTGTTTTTAAATGTGTTTACTATTTCCATATTCACTTACTCTCTTGTGATGTGGAGGAATGAATGTTTATTGTGAAAAATTAATCTATGCTATATAGTTTATTCTCACAGCTTTTGACATGAAACCATACTGCTATGATACTGAAATGGGATTTCATATCATCATTGATATAATGGTATGTAAGAATATAGCACATTATTGAAAGTAATTTTAACAGTCAAAACAGCATAATATTTTTGTTATAAAAATTTTCATAACTCTAATAAATTATATTAGTTTTCCTGTAATTAAATAAGTTTAAAAATACAAATTATGAATCCTGTAGTAGAAGTATTAACTTTTATACAAAGGTATACCCCAAAACGAATAAAACAGAATATGTGCTATTTTTCTCCATATGTGTTTCATATATTCTCTCACTTTGTGCATTTGCAAAATACTGAGAAAATGTTAAATTGAGAAAAAAGCCAATGTGGCATCTCCATGCATTTCCATTCCCTGAAATTCTCATGTCTGGGTGACATAAATGAGATGACAGCTGTTTCTTCTGTGTATTTGATATACAGTCTTGTAATTTCTTGGTGCATATTTTGGTTGCTAAATTTCCAGTTGTGAGAGCAATGATGTCTCTCACACTCTTCTTTTGAGGTAATTAAACTTTCAGCCCATCTGTGCAGTAATTTTAATAATATTTTCAAAGGGCATGGAATGCTTTTAATATTTGTACCACTTTCTTTTTGCTTGCTAAACGACCTATTATCTGGCTGCACGTAATTGAAGCAAGTTTTTTTTTTAAAAAAACTGGTTAGTGAAAGAGGACATTAAAAACATCACACTAGCAAGAAAGTAACATAACTAATGCAGAATTTGAAAACAATGAAGACTATATTGTTTGCCAAAACTACATTTCACACCCTTGTTTTCAGCATTTTTTTCTTGGATTCTGTATGTTCACTCCTGAAGTAATAGGACAGATTCTGGAAAGGATCTTCATTATCCTGGAGATAATCTATTCCTTGAATGAAAAAGTTTCTAGCTTGTGTATGTTGTATTAAGAAAAGATTAGGTGGTTAGGTGGATAGACATTGAAAGACATTAAGATTTTTGGATCAATTGAGTACATCTGTTGCTTAATAACAAACAAAATTAATAGTTATGTTTCCAGAGACTAAAATTTAATGCATCAATTAAGTGTCTAATGGCATTTAAATATAGGATAAGGTATTATAGAGAATAAGTTTTGTTTTGAGAGGTGTTTTTCATCTTTTTGTTGTTGTTTATTGTGTTTACTGTAAAAAATTGACAAAGAAAAAAATTGAAGATTTAAATATTTCCATTCCATCATTCTTATTAATCATTATTATCAATTTAGCTAGGGAAATGGTAAATAAAATACCCATAAACATAAGTTAGGAGTACCCTAAGCGTCCTGCTGTGCATTATCTTTTATCTTATAGACATTTTAAAAATTGAGAAGCAATTCTTTCCATGTTTGCATAAGCTTTCATAAATTAGATATAAATATATGATTTAGCTAATTCCTTTCTATTGGTAGCAGAATGCCTTTTTATGTTGTGTCATTTTATGTATGCTTTTTTTAAAAGTTTATATATATATTTATGTTAATAAGAATTTAATAAAGTAATTATAGCAACTCTCAATCATATATGAGGTAAACATTTTATTCTTGGTTATTCGCTTTTGGAATTTTCATGAATATTTGGGACACAAAATAAGTTGTGTTGGTAAATATTTACATCTCTTTTTTCCTTATTTCTTTATATATTTTTAAATTAAGAATTATACTTCTCTCATAAATAAAAGATAAGTATTCAGCTCTAGCTTATCCTATTTCTAATTTATTACTCAAATAATATATTTTTAATTTATTTACATTTTTGTGCCCAGAAGAATAATTTCTTGATTTAGTTTTTAAAAGGTGTAATAATCATCTAAATGTCATTTGTATTTATCTTTCCTTTTGCCTCCAATTTTCAATTTTTTTTGGTTACTGGTATTTTTAAACTTTATCATTTCCTTGAATCTTTTTTTTTTTAATTTTCACATTCATTAGTATCAAAATAGAATCACCAACACTTTTATTAAACACATGACTTAAGTTCTATGATTGAACAATAACTTGCTCTGAATAAAAAACTCAAGGGGTTTTCAAAATAATCAATAAGATTTTTGAGGAAACATTTTTAAATTGTGAGAGTGGTATTAGAACCAATTGAATTCAGTGTATATGTTAAAATTTGCTTTGTTCAAGTGCTGTGGGGTACATGGATCTCAATGATAAAGAAGATGTGGTGCTGTCCTTTCTGATCTTCCCAAGGAGAATACCACTTCAAAAGGCTGTGAAAAGAGTTATATAGAGTATGACATGACATTTAATTAAAATATTCAACCCAACTTGGAATTCAAAAAAGGCTTCCTGGAAGAGATAATGTTTGAGTTGAACAACAAAAGATTAATAAACACTTTCCAGAAAAATGAACAAAACAAAAGTACAACTGACACTACATGAATAAAATTATGAAAATATGTAACAAAAAGGCTAAAATAAGAACATCACATAGCAAGACTGGTTGAGTCTAGTGGTGTAGTGGTTAAAGCATTTGGTTGCTAACCAGGAGTTTGGTGGTTCAAACCCCTCAGATTGTGGATGAAAGCTGAAGCAAACTGCTTCCATAAAGATTTAAAGCCTTAGATACTCAATGGAGTTTTCTATTCATTGGAATTGACTCAATGACAATAAGTTTGGTTCTGAGCTGGATTACTCTTGTCTGGTAGGCTGAGATATAGGAGGAGAAAATAAAACCATAATTATACTCCAAGAATTTCAAAAGACTTTTTTTTTTCTTGTTAAAAGTGTTTATTGTAAAAAGTTGAAAAAGAAATAATTGGAAGTTTAAATCTTTCTAACTCCATCATTCTTATTTTCTGTATCTATACTTATATAGCTTTATTCATAGATATAGGTCTAGATCTAGGGCTAGATCTATATCTAGTAATAATTTGCCTTGTGATTGAAACAATAAAAAGAGATAGGATAGATAAAATATGAATACAAATGACAGTATTTATCAACAGTAATTCTTTCCTTTAACTCTTGTCAATATTTAATCTAATTGCCCACCATGATAAAATATTAAAGCTAAATTTGGCTCAAAATTGTGATTCTCATAATAAACACAATCATTTGGATTTCAACAATTGAGTTATAATAACAAGGTCAACCTCAAATCTTTTGGCAATAAAATTTTAAGACCACCGTTATTTACTAAAAAGGAATTGATCATCATTAACTGATCTTTAATGATCTTTTATATTAGCTTGCCATCTATTTACTTCCTATTAGACATATAAAATGAAGAACACTGAGTTTAGTAGAGGACTAGAACTGTAATACCCAAAGTACAGAGTAGAAAAAATTGGCCAATTAGCTTCCTTAAATAAGATGTATTCAGCAAATAGGAAAAGTCACCACCTGCTTATATTTTTTTTTCTTAGGTTGTCTTTAAATATAAAAGAAAGTAAACAATTTATCACAAGGATAACTAAAGTCAGTAATACATTAATACATGCATATTCCATATATTATGCTATATTTGGTGAGAAAATTGAATGAGAAAATTATTTCTACACTTGTGGGACTTAGAATATTTTGTTTATTGTATCAATGGAAAATGGTGTATATTGTTTTCTCAATTTTTTTTTTCCTAACAGACAGACAGCCTTACTTTTACATATATTTTTCCCATAATATCTATGTATTAGGGTTCTGATGCTTAATTTAAAAAAAAATAATAAATTAAAATGTTAGTATTTTAATAAATAATGATTATTATATACATGTATATGTAGTTTACTTTCTCATAATAATAGTTGCATTAGTTTCTTAAAATCAAATTACACAAATGTTTGTATGTTTACCATATTCTTACTCTACTCTGCATCTATTTTTTTAATATTTTTTTAGGGGGAAAAAAAAAAAAAAACTCCAAATAATGTCATTATGTTGTTGTTGTTGTTGTTGTTATGTGCCGTCGAGTGGGCCCCGACTCATAGCGACCCCTCCTTGGGTTTCCGAGGCAGTATCACTACGGAAGTAGGATTGCCCAACCTTCCTTCCGAGGAGTGGCTGGTGGGTTTGAACCACCAGCCGTCTGGTTAGCAGGCACGTGTCTTAGCCACTATGCTACCAGAGCTCCCAATGCCATTAGTTTTCATAATTCCAAACATTTTAGGAAAAGAGTAATATATATGTTCTCCAACAAAAGTAAGTTTTCCCTCTACTGTAGAAATGGTTTATCCCCTTCTTTACCCTTTCTACTAGAATAATGGGTAGAGTAATACTTATACCTTCAAACTGATCCTAATTCATATTGACCTTATGTTGTTGTTGTTATGTGCCATCAAGTCAGCCCCAACTCATAGCGACCCCTCTTTGGGTTTCTGAGGCAGTATCACTACGGAAGTAGATTGCCCAACCTTCCTTCTGAGGAGTGGCTGGTGGGTTTGAACAGCCCCTTTGGTGGTATAGTGTCTAATGTGATTGACTGTTAGACCAGAAGTGTTGCACCCAGATCTTGAATCCCCAAAAACCACCAAGGTGCTGCTCCCATCTGTATACCAGGTAACTTCGGCATCTGGCAAGGGTGTATCTTGTAGGTCAGCTCTGGTTCCGTGTACTTGCACCAGAATGTCGATGCAATCATGGAGCGGAGTACCCAAATCCAGATCCAGTAACAGGGTGGCAGGGTTTAGTGCTGTAGGTGACTGGAAGATAATCTTAGTTGGGTTCAGTAACAGTCCTTGGTAGTGGGTGAGCCGTGCATTGCTGAGCCATTGATCAGGGGGGTGCTTAAGAGTTTCTTCTATGGCATGCGGGGTGGTGACATATATAGTTCCTGTCCCAGTGTAAGTTTGCCCGCATCTTTGACTAGCAAGGCTGTTTCTGCTATTATGCGTAAGTATGGGGGCCACCCCGCCACCACTGGGTCCAGTTTTTTGGAAATATAGGCTACTGGTCTTTTTCAGGGGCCTAAGCATTGGATTATAACTCCTTTTGCTACCCCCTTATTTTCATCAATGTATATATGGAAGGATTTTGTTACATCAGGTAGTCCAAGGGCAGGAGCTGACAAAAGGGCAGTCTTAAGTGAATTAAAGGATTTTTCCATGGCCTCTGTCCACTGAAATTTCTGCCCCTCCTTGGTTGCTTCACAGAGAGGTTTTGCCAGTTCTGCAAAACCTGGTATCCAAAGTCTACAGTAGCCGGCTAATCCTAGGAACTCCCGCACCCCACGTGGGGTGTTGGGTCTAGGGATTTTTAGCACAGTCTCCTTGCGGGCCCTAGTCAGCCATCTTTGTCCTTTTTTTAACATATACCCCAAATCGCTCACCTCTGTTTGGCAAAGTTGAGCCTTTTTGGCTGAGGCTCTGTAACCCATTTCTCCTAATGTCCAGAGTAAGTCTCTGGTCCCTTGGAGACAGGTCTTGTAGTCTGCTGTGGCAACTAGTAGATCATCTACATATTGTAATAGCATGAGACCGGGGTGGTCGGATTGGAACTTACCCAGGTCTTCATGCAGCGCCTCGTCGAAAATTGTAGGTGAACTTTTGAGCCTCTGAGGTAATCTCGTCCAGGTTAGTTGTCCATTAATGCCCTCTGTGGGGTCTGTCCACTCAAAGGCAAACAGGTCCTGACACTTTGGGGCCAATGGTAGGCTGAGAAAAGCATCTTTAAGATCCAAGACTGTGTACCACTGGTGATCTGTGGATAAAGAACTAAGGAGGGTGTATGGGTTAGGGACAGTAGGATGAATGTCTACAACCCATTTATTAACTTCTCGGAGGTCTTGTACTGGTCTGTAGTCATTGGAATGAGGTTTTTGAACGGGAAGTGGAGGGGTATTCGAAGCGGACTGACAGGGTTGGAGTAGTCTTAATTTTAATAGGTGCCAGATGTGGGGGGTTATGCCTTATCAGGCTTCTCATGACATAGGGTACTGACGGACTCTGACTGGGTCCGCTCCAGGTTTAATTTCCACATAAACCGGTGGCCTATGTTTTGCTAACCCCATACCTCCAGTTTCAGCCCATGCCTGAGGAAAAGCTAATAACCACTGCCTTATATCTCCGGATGGGGAAGGAGGGGGTTGTTGTTGGAGTCTATATTCATCTTCTAGGTTTACAATTAACACTTGAATAGGTTGGCCCCTACTGTCCATAATGGTTGCCCCTCCTTTTTGAAAGTGTATTTGTGCTCCTATTTTGGTTAGTATATCTCTCCCAAGAAGTGGATAGGGGCATTCTGGAATTACCATGAATGAGTGGGATACCCGACCCACGCCAAGATCTACTGTTCTTCGGGTAGTCCATGAATATTGATTTGTCCCTGTGGCCCCCTCAACCCAGGAGGTTTGATTGGACAGGTTTCCTTGGGCTTTGAATAAGACTGAATGTTGTGCCCCAGTGTCCACGAGGAAGCCAATTGGGGTCCCCTCCACTTTAAGAGTTACCCTGGGCTCGGGGAGGGGGACCAAACCCTGTCGCCCCTTATCACTGAGTTCCCCCAATTCTAGTACTTTAGTCGGTGGTTTTTGAGTTCTTTTATTTGGGCATTCTTTTGCCCAATGTCCATCTTCCTTGCAATAGGCACACTGATTCTTCCCAGTTTAGGGTGTCTTCTCGTGTGGGGGGGGGTCCCCCTTACCTCGATATTTTGCAATTTTCTGCAGTTGTTCTTCTCTTTCTCGGACGCTCCCGGTTTTTGAGGCAAGTAAGATTTTTGCAAGGTTCCGAGTGTTCCGGTCACTGGCTGCCCCTAGTGCCTTGGCCTGTCGGTCTTCTGGACTTTCCCAGTGATTATAAACCCTCCCTACAACTAGCATTAAATCCTGAATACTTTTTTCATTTAATCTGTCAATTTTTTGTAACTTTCTGCTAATGTCTGAGGCTTCTTGATTCACAAAAGCCATGATCAGTGCAGCCTTAGTTTCAGGTGCTTCCAGATTCATGGGGGTGTATTGGTGAAATGCTTCCATTAATCTTTCTATGAAAGTGGCAGGACTTTCATCCCTCCCTTGCTGTACATCACCTACCTTAGCCAAATTGGTGGGCTTCCTAGCGGCTGCCCTGAGACCTCCCAATAGAGTCTGACAGTACACACAGAGTCTCTCCTTACCTTCAGTCATGTTGTAGTCCCAATTGGGATGGGTTAAGGGGATGGTGGCATTAATCACCTCTATTAGTAGTGGGTTGCCTATTATCCCCCAAAACAGATTTCTGGGCTTCCTCTGGATCCTCTCACGTTCCTCGGTGGTGAATAAAATCTGGAGGAGCTGTTGACAATTGTCCCATGTAGGCTGATGAGTAAACAAAATAGTCTCTATGAGGTCAGTTAAATCTCTGGGATTATCTGAGAACTTGGCATTCTGAGTTTTCCAATTGTACAGGTCACTAGTGCCAAAAGGCCAATAGTGAAGTTGTTGGTTGCCGGTTGCATCTGCGGGCCCTGTGGCCCGCAACAGCAAGACTGTGGAATCTGCTGGTCCATTAGAGGGGGGTGCGCACTGCATTCTTCCACGGGTGCCGGCCGCCTGACCTGCTGCTGCTGCCATTGCCCCGCCATTGTCCGGCACTTGGGGCAGTGCACCCTCTGCAGCTGCAATACCTGCTGAAGGGGTTTGATAAGGAGGGGGGAAAAAGGAGTTCTTCTTCCATCCCACCCTGAAAGACTGGGTAGGTCAGTGCCGAAGGTTTAATTTCAGGTTCTTTCTTCTGGGCATTATGAGTTTGTACTGCCAGGACAGTTTTAGGTGCCTGCTTAGGAAGAGAAAGAGGTAACAACAGCTTTAACCAGGGGGGTGGATTTTCCACTAAATCCTGCCATATAATAATATATGATCCCTGGTCCAGGTGCCCCCAGCTGGACTGGAACATAACTTCTTTCACCTTTAAAATAATCTGAAGATCAAACATACCTTCAGCTGGCCATCCTACATTGAACGTAGGCCATTCTGAGCTACACAATGTTACAAATTTTCCTTTTTTAATTTCTAAACTTAAGTCATGTGCTCTCCTTTTAACTTCCTTGAAATTGTCAGTCAGGAGAGAAAGAGGAGTTGTCACAATTTGTCGCATTTCATCCGTCCACTGATTAAACAATACTAAGGACACTAACAAAAACCAAATAGACACACAAAAAGACAAACAAAATATACCTCCCATAGATTGGAAGCAAAACCAAAAGTAGGACGACAGCTTCACACCGTGCTGCAGGAGTGACCCACTTCATCCCTTTACAGGTTCCAGACTGGAGGACAACTTTTACTTCCTCCCCAGGTTGAAGAGGTTTTCTAATCCCGTTCCAGAAGAGGCCCTGGAATGTCTTCCAGGTCCTCCGGCTGACGGCCCACCCATGCATCCACTTAGGCCAAAGTCAACCTTGCAGAAAATGAGCCCCAGGTAATACACAAATAACTTAAACAAACAACAAACATTTAAACACTTACCAGCCTGCTGCAACCCTCTGGTTCCGAAGTCCTGGGGTGTCTGGGGATCCCGGACGAGCCCCAAGTGTTGCACCCAGATCTTGAATCCCCAAAAACCACCAAGGAGCCGATTCCACTGCAAAAGCATAGGGGTTGTCTATTCAAGCTCAAGCTCGGACCCTCAACCATCACCAATGCAGCGGTTCAGGATTGAGAGACCCGAACTCAGTGGTAACAGGGTTTTTATAGGGGTTACAGCAGAAATGAGGAAGTTTCAATCAGAAAATCACAGGATTGGTTGACATTTTTCAAGTTGCTAGTTGTTCCTACTTGATTGGCTCTGTCTTGTGGGCCGAAGCCACCAACTGCCATTTCTAACTATTTTAGGTAACGTATTTTCTTGCTATTTACTGATTGGTTGTTGCTAAGGAATATGCTTGGGAGTATTAATGAGGTGGGAGTAGTCAGGACTCTTTGTGGTTTTTCCAGTAACTAAAGCACTAAAGCGTGAAGTAAATGCTAAGGCATATTGCAAAATGGCTACATACTTAAAATGGTTACATACAGGGTGGTTATATAGAAACTTGGTCTCACAGAATGTTAGCAGTTCTAAACCCCACAACTACTCCACTGAAGGAAGAGGGGGCAATCCACTTCCGTAAAGATTTGCCATCTCAGAAACACAATGGGGACACTATGAGTTGGAATTGACTTGATGACAGTGAGTTAGCTGTAATTTTTATGGGAGAAGATTGTCAAATCTTTCTTCTGCTGAGGCACTCCTGAGTTTGAACTGCTAAGCTTTTGGTTAGTAGCCAAACACTACCAGGGAGAAGCTGAGGGAGGCCAAGGAAGGAAGCAAGCAAGATGGAATGGTGGGATTGGAGTACTGAGAGAGGCTTGGAAGAAAGTGAGCCAGGGCAAAGGGTTTGGAGTCACTGAGGGAGACCAGGAAGTGAGCTGAGAAGTTTGGAACAACTAAGGGGGGCGAATTTGTCTGTCAATTTGTTGTGTTGTGGTAGTTGCTAAGACAGACTTAGAAACAGGAAGAGGCCATCCACTTCTCAAAGAAATGGCCAGTGAAAACCTTATGAATAGCAGTGAAACACTGTCCAATATATAACTGGAAAACTCTATGAATAGCTCTGAAACATTGTCTGATATAGTGCCAGAAAATGAGCCCCTCAAGTCAGAAGGAACTCAAAATATGACTGGGAAAGACCTGCCTGCCTCCTCAGAGTAGAGCCAACCTTAATGATGTGGATGAAATAAAGGTTTCAGGATCTCCATTGGCTGATGTGGCATGACCCAACATGAGAAGAAACAGCTGCAAACATCCATTAATAATTGGAACATGGAATGAACGAAGTATGAAACTAGGAAAATTGGAAGTTGTCAAAAATGAAACAGAGCACATAAAGATCAATATCTTAAGCATTAGTTAGCTGAAATGGACTACCTTTGGCCATTTTGAGTCAGACAACTATATGATTAACTATGTCAGGAATGATAAATTCAAGGGGAATGCCATGGCATTCATCATCACACAGAATGTAACAAGGAATTCAAAATTAAGTCTCATCAGTGATCACCATGCTATTTCCCTCTAGCATCTTAGTGCTTGCAAAAATTGGTACAGCAGTTTGAATTAGATTCTGGTGCTCTGGACAGCTCACTGAGTCAGAGTGCACCAAATTCAGAGGAGTAGAATTAGAAAGGAGAAAGTTACAGGAGGAGAAAAAATAACAAGATCAGATCTATCTTGTGGAGTGCCAACAGGCAGCTGAGAAAAGCCATTGGAAAATTCCTTGGAGGAGCACCAACCAGAGGTGAGAAAGGCCATCTGAGACCTCCCTGGGTTAAGGAAGAAGACACACCACACCAGCATACCAGCAACCACATCAACATACCAGCGATCACCCCAAGGACATACATACCTTCAGCACCTGATTTTATCAGTAACTTGGGTCAGCTACATGCAAATGGGCACATCCAGCACTACTAAAACATGAGCAGAGAGTCCATTGGTGGTGCATGAGATTGTGCTCAGGGAGGTGCCCTCACAGCAGGTCACTGAAAAGGCTTGGGTCAGCTTAATGGCACTGAGAGGCTTGCACTTGACTTTACTGATGATATTGGGATCCTAGATTATTAGCAGGCACTCTCCTGACTCCAGTGCCTCTGAAACTGAGTGGATCTTTAGTGCTGCAAGTGGGAAGACACACAGTGGAGCTCCTGTTGTGGAGTGCAGTCTGGGCTGGTTGGGATGGTGCCACAGGTGGGCAGGACCAGAGAGGGGGATCCCCATGGTGGATCGCGAACCTGGGCAGTTTAGTTGGGTCAACTTTTTGGCACCAAGAGACCTTGGGAGTGGAGTTTTTACGTGTACCTGAGCCTGGCGGAAGGTGGGAACCCCCTAAAAACTGGAGTTTTTGCTGAAATTGAGCTGAAGGTCTCTGAATAACATCACAATGTCATCAACAGCAGCCTGCTCAAAGCCCTAGAAACCACCCCTACCAACAGGGAACTTCCCTTCTCCTGATCTTCTGCTCCCACCTTCTCTGCCAATAACTTCACCCATCCATTAGAAGAAACTACAGTTAGCCACCATAATACGTCCCAGTTCAAAGTCGAAACCCTCTTTACAACTAACAGAAACCCATATCCACATTCCACACTCTGATTCCACCATCACAAAGAAAACTGCAGAGCAACCCAGCATGCGTGAATTAACAAATAAAAAAAATAAAAAAAACACCAGCTTCACCTTTTCAAAATATTAGACCATAAAACCAAGAAAAAACAAATCAATACATAACCAAATGTTAAAGACAACCTCAAAATATCTAGGAAACAACAAGCAACCTCAAATCAAACAAAAACAGGACAAGACATTAGAAGCAAAACCACAAATAAAGATCTCATTAAACATGGAGGAAGAAGAGGCAATAGAATTATCTGAGAAGGAATTTAGAAAATATGTTTATAGAGCTTTACAAGAGCCTAAGGAAACCTCCAACAGAAGCAAAAAGAACACAGACAGTTCCCCGGAAGAATTCAGGAAAATCATTCGAGAACACAATAACAAGATTAATGCACAATCAGAACTCATACAAAAACAGCAGTTAGAAAACCAGAAAATGAATACCAAAATTACATAATTACACAACACAGTGAAGCACAAAAGAGTAGGTTAGAACTGGCTGAAGAATGCATATCTCAACTAAAAGACAAATCCCTGGACACCAGCCTATATGAAGAAAAATCATAGCAAAGACTTAAAAGAAATGAAGTGAACTTAAGAATTATATGTGATGACATGAGAAGAAACAACATACGACTTATTGGAATTCCAGAACAAGAAGAGGCAAAAAAAAAAAAAAAAACTGAGAAAATTAGGGAAGACCTGCTAACAGAAAAATTCCCCCATATTATGCATGAAAGAAGAAAAGATATTTGTCCAAGAAGCTCATAAAGCCCTACACAAGATAGATTCCAAGAGAAAAACACCCAGGCATATTATAATAAAACTCTCCAAGACTAAAGAAAAAGAAAAAAAATTGAGAGCTGCCCAAGACAAAAGAAATATTACTTATAATAATCAAACAGTTAGGATGAGCTCCGATTACTCAGCAGAAACCATGCAGGCAAGAAGGCAATGGGATGGCATATATAAAACACTGAAGGAAAAGAACTTCCAACCAAGATTCCTATATCCAGCCAACTTATCCATCAAATATGAGGGTGAAATCAAGGCATTCTCAGACAAACAGAAATTAAAGGATTTTGTGAAAACCCGACCAACCCTAAAATAAATGCTTAAGGATTTTTTTCTAATAGAGAACCCATAACAAAGATCAGCAAAATCAGGATACGTGGCATCAACACTAAAATCAACTCAGAAATAGGAACTCAAAATAAGACCATAAAATAGATAGATAGATAGATAAGTATATAAACACACACACACACACACACACACACACACACCAAGGAAGCCAAGGAAGTCAATCAGCACATGAAAAATGCAACTAACCTATCAGAGCCAATAAAACTTCTAGGTACAAACTTCTAAATGGAGAGGAAAATAGGACAATATCTTCACAGTACTCACTGTTCTAAAAATGCAGAGACAAGAATATACTCCAAGGTAACCACAGAGAAAATTAACAATCACCCTAAGCAAATCCTTAAGGAAGGAAAATATAGGGTTTAATAAGCAAAAAACCAACAATAAAGAAGAAAAGGGAGAAAGCATTGGCCAACAAACCAAACTCAGCACAGAAAAGTATATGGACCAAGGAAACACCAACGACATGACCAAAAAAAAAAAAAAAAATAGAATGACAGCAATCAATTCATACCTACCACTAATTACACTCAATATGAATGGGCTAAATGCACCTATCAAGAGAAAGACAGTGGCAGACTGGATAAGAAAAGAAGACCCATCGATATGCTGCCTATAACAGACCCACCTTAGACACAAAGATTAAAAAAATAAAAAATTAAGAGTTAAGGGATGGAATAAAATATATACTAAGTCAATGGAAACCAAAAAAGAACAGGAGTAGCAATATTAATTTCTGATAAAATAGACATTAAGGTGAAAAACATCCCAAGAGACAAAGAAGGATATTATATGATGCTGAAAGGATCAGTTGACAAAGATATTTCAATAATAAATATTTATGAACCCCATGAAAGTGCTCCAAAATACGTGAAGCAAATATTAACTGAATTAAAAGGGATAATAGACAAATCTACAATAGTAGTAGGAGACTTTAACACACCATTTTCAAAGAGGGACTGGTCAACTGGAAAATAACTCAACAAAGATACAGAAGAGCTCAAAGATACAATCAACCAACTTGACCTCATATACATATACAGAGCATTTCACCCAACAAAAGCACAATTCACATTCTTTTCCAGTGCACATGGATCCTTCTTCAGAATAGACCATATGTTAGGACACAAAACAAGTCTCAGTAAATTCAAAAGCATTGAAATACTACAAAACATCTTCTTGGATCAAACTGCTATAAAATTAGAAGTTAATAATAGAAAGAGCAAGAAAAAAACATCAAACATATGGAAGCTGAACAACTCATTGCTGAAAAACTACTGGGTAATAGAACAGATAAAAACTGAAATAATAATAAAAAAAAAAAATTCCTAGAAACAAATGAGAATGAAGATACATCATACCAAAATCTACAGGACACAGTGAAAGCAGTACTCAGAGGACCGTTTATAGCAATAAATGCATACATCAACAAAGAAGAAAGAATCAAAATCAACACTCTGACTCATAAACTCCAGCAACTAGAAATAGAACAACAAAGAATCCTACAGTATCTACAATCAAGGAAATAATAAAGATCAGACCAGAAATAAATGAAACAGAAAACAAACAACAACAACGACAAAAAAAAAAAAAAGAGAGCTGCTTTCCCTTTGAAACAAATAAAAACCTTTTGAGATTAAAAAAAAAAAAAAAAAAGCCATAGAGAAAATCAACAAAACAAAAACCTGGTTCTTCAAAAAGATTAATAAAATTGTGGTTCAACATCCAAAAAACAGTCAATGTAATCCACCACATAAACAAAACAAAACAAAAGAACAATATGATTATATCAATTGATGCAGAAAAGGCATTTGATAAAATCCAACATACATTCCTTTCAAAACTGTCAGCAAAATAGGGACAGAAGGGAAATTGGCATATCTAACAAAAGAAAAGAAAGAGAAGATCCAAATCACAAGAATTGTGAATGAAAATGGTGTCATCACAACAGAACCAACTGAAATAAAAAAGATATTGATGGAATATTATGAAAAACTGTACTCCAACAGATATGAGAACCTAGAAGAGATGGACAAGTTTCTAAAATCACAAGACCTCCCTAACATATCCCACTCAGAGATAGAAAACTTGAACAGACCTATAACAAAAGAAGAAATTGAACAAGTCATAAAAGAAACTTCCCATAAAAAAAGTCCGGGCCCTGATGGCTTCACTGGAGAATTTTATTAAATATTTAGAGAAGAGTTGACACCTATGCTACTCAAGCTATTCCATAGCATAGAAAAAGATGGAATACTCCCAAACTCATTTTAAGAAGCAAGCATAACACTAATACCAAAATCAGGGAAAGACACCACTAGAAAGGAAAACTACAGACCAATATCCCTCATGAGCGTAGATGCAAAAATCTTTAACAAAATCCTTGCCAACAAAATCCAGAAAAATATCAAAAAATTAATACACTCGGACCGAGTGGGATTTATACTAGGTTTACAAGGGTGGTTCAACATCCAAAAAACAGTCAATGTAATCCACCACATAAACAAAACAAAAGAAAAGAACCATATGATTATATCAATGGATGCAGAAAAGTCATTTGATAAAATCCAACATCCATTCCTGTTCAAAACTCTCAGCAAAATACGGATAGAAGGGAAGTTCCTCAACATAGTAAAGGGAATATATGCAAAGCCAATGGGCAACATCATTATTAATGGAGAAAGACTCAAGGCATTCCCCTTATGAACGGGAACCAGACAGGGATACTCTCTATCACCACTTCTATTGAGCACTGTATTGAATGTCCTGGCCAGGGCAATAAGACAAGAAAGAGAAATAAAAGGCGTACAAATTGGCAAACAGGAACTAAAACTATCTCTATTTGTGGATTATATGATTATGTACATGATGGAAAGCCTAAGAGACTCAATAAAATAACTACTGGAACTAATAGAGAGATTTGGTAAAGTGGCAGGATACAAAGTCAACATACAAAAATCAGTTGGATTCCTCTATACCAACAAATAGTCCTCTCATAAAGAAATAAAGGAAAAACACCATTTACAATAGCTACTAAAAGATAAAATATCTAGGAATAAATCTCACCAGAGACGTAAAAGACCTATACAGAGAAAATTATAAAACACTGCTACAAGAGACAACAAGGGCACTACATAAATGGAAGAACCTACCTTGTTCATGGATAGGTAGAGTGAACATTGTGAAAATGTCAATACTACCTAAAGCAATTTACACATTTAACACAATGTCAAACCAGATTCCAACAAAATTTTTCAAGGACATGGAAAAACCAATTACTAATTTCATATGGAATATAAAGAGACCTAGGATAACCAGAGCACTTCTCAAGAAGAAAAACAAAGTGGGAGGTCTCACACTCCCAGATCTTAAGAACTATTCTGCAGCCACAGTAGTCAAAACAATGACTGACAGACAGACCAATGGAACAGAATCTAAAACCCAGATAGGCCCATCCATCTATGGACAGCTGATGTTTGACAAAGGCCCAAAACCCCTTAAATGGGGAAGAGATAGCCTCTTTAACAAATGGTGCTGGCAAAACTGGATATCCACCTGCAGAAAAAAGAAATAAGACCCATACCTTACCACAAACATAAAAACAAACTCAAGCTGGATCAAAAACTTAAATGTAAGACCCAAAACTATAAAATTCATCAAAGATAAAATAGAGGCAAATCTGAGAGCCCTAATTTATGGCATAAATAGACTATCAAGCATAACCCAGAATGCTCAGGAGACAGAAGAAAAGCTAGATGAGACCTTTTAGAATTAAATTCTTATGCTCATCAAAGACTTTGTCAAAAGGGTAAAAAGAGAACCTACAGATTGGGAGAAAATACTTGCCTATGACCTATATGATAAAGGATTTATCTCCAAAATCTTTGGAAAACTTCAACATCTCAACACCAAAAAGACAAATAACCCAAGTCACAAATGGGCAAAAGACTTGGACAGACACTTCACCAAAGAAGATATACAGGCAGCCAACAAACACATGAGAAATTGTTCATGATAGTTAATCATTAGAGGGATGTAAATCAAAACAACAATGAGATATCATCTCAACCCAGAAATAATAGCAAAGTTAAACAGGTTAGAAAATAACAAATGCTGGCAAGGTTGTGGAGAGATTGGAACTCCTGTGCACTGCTAGTGGGATTGTAAAATGGTACAATGATTGTGGCAAATGGTATGGTATTTCCTTAGAAAACTGAAAATAGAAGTACCACTTGACCTAGTAGTTCCATTACTAGGAATATATCCTAAAGAGATGAGAGATAGTGCATGAACAGGTATGTGTATATCTATGTTCATCGCAGCACAATAGCACTATAGAAAAGAGATGGAAACACTCTAAATGTCCATCAACAGGATGAGTGGATAACCAAATTATGGTACATTCACACAATGGAATATTATGCAATATTAAAGAACAATGAGGGATATGTGAATCATCTCACAATGTGGATGAACCTGGAGGACATTATGCTGAGTAAAATAAGTCAATCACAGAAAGACAAGTACTGTATGAGCCCATTACTGTAAAAAGACAAAGAAGGATTTGCTTGGGAAAGGGAACTCACTTTGTAGGTTACCGGGATGGGGAGGGATTAATTTTGGGCTAATTGGGGCCCACACACTGATGTGGATGGGGGAGGGATATACGGGAAGGATCTGTGACCCCCATGATAACATTAGGAAATAGGAGGACACTGAATTGTGCACACAAGAGATAGACAACTGATGCTAATACCAACCAATGTGTCCACAATACTGCATTGCCATTAACATCAGACACCAGGCTGTAGATAAACACATAAACACCTGAGATGATTAGATGGGGGTCAGTGAACAGAAATATACTCTAGACCAAGGATAGATTCAGCTGAGACTAATCTTGCCCAGACACCAGTGATAAAAAGTACCTGCAATCCTTACAGAAACAATAAAAGACAGGCACAAGGTAAACCCTCACAGACAAACAGACACTATGGCAGAGAGATCTAATAAATCTACAGCCTCAGGACCGTGGTATCATTAATATCACACACAAGAAAATGTTACTAAAGATAAATAAAAAATGGTTGCAGTAGTATATTGACAGAGAACTGCCAAAAATGCAAGTGGATTCAGAAGAGGACATGGAATGAGAGAAAACATTGCTGATGTCAGATGGATCTTGGCTGAAAGCAAAGAATACCAGAAAGTTGTTTACTTGTGTTTTATTGACTATGCAAAAACATTTGATTATGTGGAACATAACAAACGATGGGTAACATTGGGAAGAATGGGAATTTCAGAAGAGTTCATTGTGCTCATGAAGAACCTGTCCATAGACCATGGAACAGAACAAGAGGATACTGCATGGTTTAAAATCAGGAAGAGAGTGTGCCAGGGTTGTATCCCTTCACCACACTTATTCTATCTGTATGCTGAGCAAATAATCTAAGAAGCTGGACCATGTGAAGAAGAATGTGGCATCAGGATTGGAGGAAGTCTCATTAACAACCTACAATATGCAGATGACACAAGCTGAAAGTGAGGATGACTTGAAGCACTTACTGATGAAGTTTGAAGACTACAGTCTGCAGTATGGATTATACTTCAACACAAAGAAAACAAAAATAACAAGTGGACCAATAAGCAGCATTACATAAATGCAGAAAAGATTGAAGTTGTCAAAGACTTATTACTTGGTTCTACAATGAACACCTATGAAAGCAGCAGATAAGATATCAGATAATGTATTGCATTGGGCAAACCTGCTGCAAAAGATCTCTTTCAGGTGCTGAAGAGCAAAGCTGTCTCCTTGAAACTAAGATGCATCTAACCCAAGCCATAGTATTTTCAATTGCCTCAGCTAGAGAATTTGAGAGCTGGACAATGAACAAAGAAGACTGAAAAAAAAGTTGATGCTTTTGAGCTGTGATGTTGGTGAAGAATACTGAAAGTACCATCGACTGTTAAAAGAAAATCTGTCCTGGTAGAAGTGTAGTCGTAATGCTCCTTGGAAGGGAGAATGGCCAGATTTTGTCTCACCTACTTTGGTCTTGTTGTCAGAAGGGACTATTCTCTGGAGAAGGATTTCTTGGTTGGTAAAGTGGAGGGTCAATGAGAAAGGGGAAGACCCTCAACAAGGCAGAGTGACACAGTGGCTGCAACGATGTTCTCCAGTATAGCAAAGATCATGAGGCTGGCACAGGACTGGGCAGTATTTCGTTCTGTTGTACATCAGGTCATTATGAGTGGAAGCCAACTCGACTGCACCTAACCACCACAACAACAATCAGAGCTCCTTTGGATAGAGTAATGATACATTCTAAATGTGCTGCTTTCTCCTCTCCTTCCTTCTGCTCACGTGACAATTTCCCAGTAGTCAAACTGTTAAATAGACTGACTTCACATTGATCTCGAAACATGAAAGAATTGTTTACTGATTTACCAAAACCATGTAGCAAAAATTCAAAGCATTTCCTTATGTATGGAGTGATAACATGCATACAACTAAGTATTATACCATTTGGTTTGAATGGGAATTTCCATTTCATCAGAATAAATGTTTCAATTAGCTGATAATTTATGGCTCTTTCTAATGTGGTTCTACAGAAATCTGCATTATTTCAAGACAGAGTTTGTAGCAAAGTTTTAGCTTTTTGTATTCGTTTGTTTTTAATTGTGACTCAAGTGGAAGTTTTCAGATCATTTTTTTTTCCATATAACAGTTCATACAAAATTTGTTTCATGACTTTGATTTCAGTCTCCATACTGTAAAAGTTCTCTTACCTCTTCCTCCCTGTCGTTTCCTTTTTCTGGTGTCCTTTCTTATGCATTCCTGCCCTTGAAGCTATCTCCCTGTGCAAATATTGCCCTTCTGATCAACCAAGTTTGATTGCTCTAAGGTGTGTACATACGTGGTATAAATGCTTGGCTTACATGCTATGTTCTTTTTGGCTGGAAGCCACAGAAATGAGTTCAATTCCAGAACTGAAGAGTGACAAGGATCCATGATCTTGGTGGTTTCACCAGTCTCTGTCAGAGTAGTAAGACTAGTCTTTTTATGATTGTCACTTTTGTTCCACATTTTTCTCCCATTCTATGCAGGATCTCCTATTCTAATCCCTTTTCGAGTGGTTGACAGTGGTATCCAGGCACCATCTAGTTATTCTAGTTTCAGGGTCATGTAGGCTGAGGTTTGCATGGTCCACAAGTCCCTTGCATTAATCATTTCCACATGTTTTTAGTTTTCTTCATTCTTCTTTGCTCTAGACTAGGAAAGATCAATTGTCACATCTAGATTTCCACTTTCAAGCTTTTAAGACCCCAGTTATTATTCAACAAAGTAGAATATAGAACAATCTTTTTATGTAGTATGTTATGCCAATTGAGTTTTATGTCCCCCATGACCATAACCCTAAACCCACAGGCTTAACTATTTGTTGCTCAGAGTGGTTGGCTGCAGCTAAGAAGTTATTATAACTTTGCTCCCTGTTAGCTCTATTTGTATGGACATTCTTATAGCAGACAGATACATGTATAGAAATATTGTCTTCTAAATAAGAGGTGCAGAAAACAAAGATAAAGACATTTACATACAAAATACTGCATTATCAGTAATAACAAATATTAATATGTAGGTGGTTACATGGGTAGACTGGCTGAATGATCAGGTGTGTCTAGGCAAAGATAATATACCCATGACTATATGTAAGTTTGTAAAAATAATGTTTTTCACTAAAATTTATACTCAGAATAATGGCAGGTTACTCTTATCATATGAGAAGAATATGAATTGAACAGTTGACTTAAAATGCAAATTGTGAATTTTGGAATGCTTGAGAGCTCTTGGCAATCAGAAAACATTTTTTTTTCTTTATACATGCAAAGTAGAACATAGTAACTTTGCTAATAATGCATCTATTGTGAGTACAGAAAAAACATTCATTGTACTTCTGTTTAAAAACAACAATAACGAAAGTCATTTTAACCCCTGACTCAAAAACAGGTTTCAAATAAATAGGGAAAAAAAAATCTCATCACAGGTAGAAGACAATGTACTTTATGGCATTTATTTAAGAATCCAATCTTACAGAGCATCAGTATAATCTAGACTGCTCCATTAAAGATTTTCCACTTATTTTCTGAGTTATTTTCAGCAGTACAAAAGACAAACTGTATTTGGCAAGAAACTCACATTCAAAAGGTTACAAACATGAACACAATTTACTTTAATTATGTTAACATGTTTCAAGTATTTAACGCAATTATTATTTGAATCGGTTTTCAACCATATGCTATTTTTTTATCTTATTCACTAAATTTTACTCAACACACTTTGCCAAGTTGAGAGAAAAGAGGTTCACAGCAGTGCTTTACTTGTTGATGGAAATTCACTTTATTTCTCCTACAGAGATCTTACTAGAGGTTCAGCATTTACATTTCTCAGGAATCTTAATATTCTTTTTGTTGTTGTTATGTGCCGTCGAGTCAAACCTGACTCATAGCGACCCCTCCTTGGGTTTCCGAGGCAGTATCACTACGGAAGTAGGATTGCCCAA
>NW_006921815.1:951555-956898 GCF_000298275.1 Orycteropus afer afer
CCAACCTTCCTTCCGAGGAGTGGCTGGTGGGTTTGAACCGCCAGCCGTCTGGTTAGCAGGCAAGTGTCTTAGCCACTATGCTACCAGAGCTCCGTTAATATTCTTAGTAGGGTCAAAATAATTGTTTTAGGTCTTTATTGCTGTAATAAATCAATAATGGCCAAGAAATAGCTGAACATGTAGAAAAGTTAAGCCAAAACAGTACCATTCCATAGTTTAGAATAACTATTCATCTATTATTTTTCTTACTTGCCTGCCTCCCCCAAGTAAACCAAAATTCAGTCTAATGTCATAAACTGACCTATCTTGAAATTGCCTTGTTTTATGCAAATATAGAGTACACACATTTTGACTTTGTATATTTGCATAGTTAATATATAAAAACTGTTGATCAATAATCAATTATGGAATACAGCATTTTATTATTAGAACTATAGAATATTCACAATAGATGGGATTTGTTATATCTCTTCCAATAACCAAACACTTGCCAATGATCAAAATCCCTCATGATCTTTCAACTATTAAATTAAGCACAGAAATCAGTTAAAAAAAAAAAAAAAGTCCATGATATTTTATAATCCAACTTTTATATTAACTAAAATCTATAGTATTAACAAATATTAGTTCAACACTCTGATCGTAGTGTATCATCATAAACACATCATTTGAACTACTTTTAGTTAGCAGTCCAATGCCTTAGAGACTACACCACCAGAGCTCCACATATATATCTTTAGAGAGAGAGAGAGCAAACTCATTGCCATCAAGTCATTTTATACATATATATGTTTTTGTTATTAGGTGTCATCGAGTCAGCTCCATTTCATAGCAACCCTATGTACAACAGAACAAAACAGTGCCTGGTCCTGTGCTAAGCTCACAATTCTTGCTGCACACGAGCCCATCATTGCAGCCACTTTGTCAATCCATCTCCTTGAGGGCCTTTCCCTTCTACACTGATCCTCCACTTTAGCAAGCATAATATCCTTCTCCAGGGAATGGTCCCTTCTGAAAACATGACCTAAGTAAGTCAGACGAAGTAGGGCCATTCTTGCTTTCAAGGAGCACTCCAGCAGCACTCCTTCCAGGGCAGATTTGTTAGTTCTTTGGCAGTCCATAGTACTTTCAGTATTCTTCTCCAACACCACAACTCAAAAGCATGAATCCTTCTTCAGTCTTCCTTATTAATTGTCCAGCTCTGACATGCTTATGAGGCAATTGAAAATACCATGGTTGTGTTAGTCTTCAAGGGGACATCTTGCTCTTTAGTACTTGAGTAGGGTCATTTGAAGCAGATTTGCCCAGTGTAATACGTCATCTCATGTCCTGACCTTTGTTTCCATTGGTGTTGATTTTGGAACCAAGTAAAAGATGGACAAGTTATATCTTTTCTGCATTTATTGTTACACTGCTCATTGGTCCAGTGGTGAGGTGAGGATTTTTGTTTTCTGTATGTTGAGATGAGATCCAGACTACAGACTGAAGTCTTTAATCTTCATCAGTAAGTGCTTCAAGTTGTCCTCACTTTCAGCAAGCAAAATTGTGTCATCTGAATATTGCAGGTTGTTAATGAGTCTTCCTCCAATCCTGATGCCACATTCTCCATATAATCCAGCTACTTGGATTATTTGTTCAGCATACAGATTGAATATGTATGGTGAAAGGGTACAACCCTGTCATACTCTCTTCATGATTTTCAATCATGCAGTATCTCCTAGTTCTGTTTGAATGACAGCCTCTTGGTCTATGTCCAGCTTCTTTATGAGTCCATTTAAGTGTTCTGGAATTCCCATTCTTCTCAACGTTATCCAAAATTTGTTATGATCCACACAATCAAATGCTTTTGCATAGTCAATAAAACACAAGTAAACATCTTTCTGGTATTCCTCACTTTCAGCCAAGATCCTTCTGACATCAGCAATGATATTCCTCATTCCATGTCCTCTTCTGAATCCAGCCTGCATTTCTGCAAGTTCTCTGTTAATATACTGCTGCAACCCCCACCCTTTTTTAACTATCTTCAATAAGTTTTTACTTCCATGTGATATTAATGATACTGTTCAATAATTTCCACATTCTGTTAGATAATCTTTCTTTGGAATGGGTAGAAATATGAATATTTTCCAGTCAATTGGCCAGGTAACTATCTTTCAAATTTCTTGGCATAGCCGAGTGGGTGCCTTCACCATGGCATCCATTTGTTGAAACATCTCAATGGGTAGTCTATCAATTCCTGCAGCCTTGTTGTTTGCCAGTATCTTCAATGCAGCCTCAACTTCTTCCTTCAGTACCATTGGTTCTTGATCATACACCACCTCCTGAAATGGTACTGTGGTTCTGTGTATTCTTTCCATATTCTTTTGATGTTTCCTGCATTATTGAACATTTTACCAATAGAATCTTTCAATATTGCAACTCTAGGCTTAATTTTTTTTTCTTCAGTTCTTTCAGCTTGAGAAATGCAGAGCATATTCTTCCCTTTTGGCTTTCTAACTCAAGGTCTTTGCACACTTCATTTTAATAATTGACTTTGTCTTCCTGAGCTGCTCTTTGAAATCTTCTGTTCAGCTCTTTTGTCTTGTCAATTTTTCCATTTGCTTTAACTACTCTCTGTTCAAGGGGAAGTTTCAGAGTCTCTTCTGACATCCATTTGGGTCTGACACCCATTTGGGTCTTTTTTCCTTTCCTATCTTTTTAATGACCTTTTGGTTTCTTCATAGATGATGTTCTTGATGTAATTCCACAATTCCTCTGGTTTTCAGTCATTGGTGTTTAATGCATCAGATCTGTTCTTTGGATGTCTCTGAATTCAGGAAGGATATAATCAAGGGCATGTTTTGATTTTTGTGGACTTCTTTTAATTGTCTTCAGCTTCAACTTGAACTTGCATATGAACAATTGATGGTCTGTTCCACAATTCTGGTCTTTTGTTTTGGCTGAAGATACTGAGCTTCTCCATTGCCTCTTTCAATAGATGTAGTCAATCTAATTCCTGTGTACTCCATCCAGTGAAGTCCACGTGTATAACCTTCATTTGTGTTGTTGAAAAAAAGGTATTTGCAATGAATAAATCGTTGGAATTACAAAATTCTATCATGTGATCTCCAGCAATATTTCTATCCCCAAGGCCATATTTTCCAACTACAGTTGATTCTTCTTTATTTCCAACTATTGCATGCCAGTCACTAGTGATAATCAACATATCTTGATTGCATCTTTGGTCAGTTGCTTACCGCAGAAGTTGGTACAAATCTTCAATTTCCTCATCTTTGGCTTTGGTGGTTGGTGGCTAAATTTGAATGATAGTAGTATTAACAGGTCTTCCTTGTAGGTGTATGGATACTATCCAATCACTGACAGTATTGTACTTCAGGACAGATCTTGATCATTCTTTGTGACAATGAATGCCATGCAATCCCTCTTCAATTTGACAATCCCAGCATAGTAGATCATATGGTTTTCTGATTCAAAATGGCCAAAACCAGTCCATTTCAGAAAACTAGTGCCTAGAATATCAATCTTTATGCAATTTCAGTTTTTCCAATTTTCCTAGTTTCATACTTCATGCATTCCATGTTCTGATTATTAATAGATATTCAAAGCTGTTTCCTCCCATTTTGAGTCATACCACATCAGCAAATGGAGGTTTCAAAAACTTTACTCCATCCACATCATTAATGTTGGCTCTACTCTGAGGAGGCAGCTTTTCCCCCATCATATTTTGAGGGCCCTCTGACCTGAGGGGCTCATTTTCCAGCACTATATTAGACAATTTTCAAGAGCTAATCTAGTTTTCCAGTAATATATCAGACAGTGTTTCACTGCTATTCATAAGGATTTCACTGGACAAATCTTTGAGAAGATGATGGCCCCTTCCTTCTTCCAAGTCTTTCTTAGTCTGGAAACTCCAACAAAACTTGTCCACCATGGTTGACCCTGTTGATATGTGAAATATCAGTGGCATAGCCTCCAGCCTCACAGCAACACACAAACCACCATAGTACGACAAAGTGACAGAAGAATGTGGAGATTATATATATATATATATATATATATATCACACACACATACACACACAAACACATACATATATATGTATTTGAGAGCTCTGGTGGTGGTGGTGTAGTGCCTAAGGCATTTGACTGTTAACCAGAAGACTGGTGGTTCAAACCCACCAGCTGCTTCTTAGAAGGAAGGTTGGGCAATCTACTTCCATAGTGATACTGCCTGAGAAACCCAAGGAGGGGTTGTTATGAGTCAGATCTGACTCAATGTCAGTGGGTTTGTTTTTTGGTTTATATATGTATATACATATATATGAAAGGGAGTTCTGGTGGTGTAATGCCTAAGACATTTGACTGCTAACCGAAAGGTTTGTGGTTGAAACCCACCAGCCACTCTATAGAAGGAAGACTGGGCAATCTACTTTTGTAGAGCTACTGCCTCGGAAACCCAAGGATGTGCCACTATGAGTGAGAACTGACTCAACAGTAGTGAGTATGTATAAACCAATGTGTAAATAAATATGTAAATATATAATATATTTATTTATTTATATGGTCAAGTGGATATTAGCTGAACCAAAAGAATATGAAAAAGAGCTTCTCTTGACCATGCAAGGACATTTGGCTCTCTGGATCATAACAAATTATGGGTAACTCTGTGAAGAATGAGAATTCTGGAGCACTTGATTGTGCTCATGAAGAAACTTTACATAGACAACAAGTAGATACTTTTAACAGAACAAGAGCCTATAGAGTGGTTTAAAATCAGGAAATGTGTGTTAGGGTTGTTTCCTTTTACCACACTTATTCAATCTGTATACTGTGCTGTATCAAAGGTGCTGGTTTATATGGAGAAGAATGTGGCATTGGGATCTGAGGAAGACTCATTAACAACCTTCAATATGCAGATGACACAATGTTGCTTGCCAAAAGTGAAGATGACTTGGAGAACTTACCGATGAGCATCAAATATTACAGCTTTCAATATGCATTAAACCTCAACACAAAGAAAAGAAAAGTCCTCAAAATTGGAACAGTAAGTGACATCTTGATAAATGGAGAAAAGTCTGAAGTTGTCAAGGATTTCATTTTACTTGGATCCACAACCAGTGCTCATGGAAATAGCGCACAAGAATAAATGATATATTGAACTGATTGAACTGGAATAGGGAAAGGATAAGGAAGTGTTTCATTCTGCTCTATGGCATGAGTATAAGTTGAAGCTAACTCAACAGCACCTAACAAAAAAATAAATATGCCTAGTATAGGAGCTCTGGTAGCATAGTGCCTAAGGCACTTGACTGCTAACCAGAAGGCTGGCGGTTCAAACCCACCA
>NW_006921815.1:957409-960936 GCF_000298275.1 Orycteropus afer afer
GAAGAAATGACTGCAAATATCCATCAATAATCAGAACGTGGAAGGTATGAAGTATGAATTTAGGAAAATTGGAGGTTGTCAAAAATGAAATGGGATGCAGATCGATATACTAGACTTTAGTGAGCTGAAATGGACTGGCATTGACCATTTTGAATTAAAAAATAAATAAATAAATATGGTCTAGTATGCCAGTAATGACAAATTAATGCAGAATGGTGTTGCATTAATTGTCAAAAGGAACATTATGAGATTTATCCTAAAGTATAACATTGTTAGTGACAAAAAAATATGCATACACCTATAAGGAAGACCAGTTAATACAACTATTATTCAAATTTACACACCAGCTACTAAAGCCAAAGATGAAGAAATTTAAGATTTCTACAAAATTCTTCAGTCTGAAATTGACCAAACATGTAATCAAGATACATTGATTAAGTGTCAATTTGAATGTGAATTTGTTTTCTTGACCATGCAAAGAAGAATCATCAGTAGTCAGAACATATGCCTTCAGTGGTAGAAATGACACCAGAGATTGCATGATAGAATTTTGCAAGATCAACAACTTGTTTGTTTCAAATACTGTTTTTTTTTGTTTGTTTGTTTCCACGTGTTGTTGTTGTTGTTAGGTGCCCTCAAGTGGGCTCTCACTCATAGCGACCCTATGTACAAGAGAATAAAACACTGTCCAGGCCTGTGTCAGCCTCACAATCCTTCCTATGCTTCCAGCCTTCCATCTTTCCTTCCTTCCTTCCTTCTTTCCTTATTTCCTTATTTCCTTCCTTCCTTCCTTCCTACCTTCAGTCTCTCTTTCCTTCCTGCCTTCCTTCCTTTTCAGCAACATAATTGGTGGCTATTCACGGGGATCTTGTCAAATGTAATACAGAGGAATAGATTGACTAAATATGTGGAAAGAAGGATAGAGAAATTCAATATCATTAGTCAAAACAAAGCCAGGAGCTGATTGTAAGTAAAATCTTGCTGAAGATAATTCAAAAATTGTTGTAGTAGTATATCAACAGGAGCTATGGTAGCATAGTGCCTAAAGGCACTTAACTGCTAACCAGAAGGCTGGTGGTTCAAACCCACCAGCCACTCCCTGGAAGGAAGATGGGGCAATCTTCTTCCATAGTGATACTATCTCAGAAACCCAAGGAAGGATTGCTATGAGTCGGGTCTGACTCGATGGCACATAACAACAACAACAACAACAACAGTATATTGACAGGGTACTTCCAGAAATGCAAGCTGCGTTCAGAAGAGGACATAGAATGAAGGATATCATTGCTGATATCAGATGGATCTTGGCTGAAAGCAAAGGTTACCAGAAACATGCTTACCTGTGTTTTATTAAAGGAATTAAGCTGTGTGGATCATAACAAATTACGGGTAACAGTGTGAAGAATGAACTCCAGAACACTTAACTGTGCTCATGAGGAACATGTACATAAACCAAGAGGCTGTCATTCAAACAGAACAAAGAGACACTGCATGGTTTAAAATAAGGTATAGTGTGTGTCAGTGTTGTATCCTTTCACCATACGTATTCAATCTGCATGCTGAGTAAATAATACAAGAAGCTGGACTATATGAAGAAGAATATGGGAATAAGATTGGAGGAAGACTCATTAACAACCTGCAATGTGCAGATGGCACAACCTTGCTTGCTGAAAGTGAAAATGACTTGAAGAACTTACTGATTAAGATCAGAAATTACAGTCTTCGATATGGTTTGTACCTCAACATACTGGAAACAACTTTTCGCAACTTGACCAATAATCAGGATCATGATAAATGGAGAAAATATTGAAATTTTCAAATATTTCATTTTACTGGGAACCAAAACCAACACCCATAGAAGCAGAATTCAAGAAATCAGACACCATATTGCACTGGGCAAATCTGCTGCAAAAGATGTCTGTAAAGTGTTAAGAAGGAAAGATATCACTTTGAAGATGAAAGTGCACCTAACCTAAGTCATTGTATTTTCAATCACCTCATATGAATGTGAAAGCTGAACAATGAATAGGGAAGACTGAAAAAGAATTGATGCTTTTGAATTGTGGTGTTGGTGAAGAATACTGAAAATAGCAAGGACTGCCAAAAGAATGAACAAATATATCCTGGAAGAAGTGAAGTCAGAATGCTTCCTGGAAGAAGGAATGGACAGACTTCATCTCATGTCCTTTGGTCATGTTGTCAGAAGGAACCATTCCCTGGAGAAGAATTTCATGCTTGGTATAGTAGAAGGTCAGTGACAAAAAGAAATAACTTCAATAGATGAATTGACACAGTGGCTACAGTGATGGTCTCAAACATAGATGGATTGTGAGGATGGCACAGGCCTGGGCAGTGTTTCCTTCTGCTGCTCATAGAGTCACAATTAGTTTGAGCTGATTGGAGAGCACCTAACAACAACCACATAATTTTAGCATATGTTTATATTCCTACATACATTTGGCACATACATGGATATTCCTAATATGTTTGGCATATATATGTATATGTTATTATGTATGTTTGGCATCAGTATTCATACATAAACTTGGCATATATTTATTTATACATATGTTGGAAACACACATATGCCTTTGACATGTATGTATATGTATGTATATATGTGTTTGAAATAGATATTCATATATGTTTTTGACATATATATGTACTCATATAGACTCATTGCCATCATGTCAATAACAACTCATAGAGACCATATAGCATGAGTAGAACTGCCCAGTAGGATATGAAAATCTTTAATCTTTATGGCTACTACATCTTTCTCCTGTGGAATGGCCACAAGGTTTGAACCACTGACCATTTGGTTGGCAAATGAGTACTTAATGACTTTGTCACAGGTCTCCTTACATGTGTTGTTGTTACTTGTTAGGTGCTGTGGAGTGGTTGCTGACTCATACCGACCCCATGCACAGCAGAAGGAAACACTGCCCGATCCCGTGCCAGCTGCATGATCCCTGCTATACTTGAGCCTATCATCGCAGCCACCGTGTCAATCCATCTCATTGAAGGCGTCCCCCTCTTTCATCAACCCTCCACCCTATCAAGCATGACATCTTTCTCCAGGAAATGGTCCCTTCTGACAACATGACCAAAATTGGTGAGATGAAGTCTGGCCATTCTTGCTTCCAAGAAGCATTTCGGGTGCACTTCCTCCAGGACACATCTGTTAATTCTTTTAGCAATACTTTCAGCATTCTTCACCAGCACCACAACTCAAAAGCATCAACTCTTCTTAAGTCTTCCTTATTCATTGTCCAGCTCTCACATGCATACAAAAGTGATTGGAAATATCATGGCTTGTGTCAGGTGCACCTTAATCCTCAAGGAGACATCCTTGCTCCTCAGCACTTGAAACAGTTCCTTCGTGGTTGACTTTCCCAATGCTATACATCGTCTAATATCCTGACTGCTTCTTCCATTGGCATCAATTGTAGAACCAAGCAATGTGAATTCTTTGACAACCTCAATCTTCTCTCCATTCATTGTGATGCTGCTCATTGGTCCAGTTG
>NW_006921815.1:961966-963097 GCF_000298275.1 Orycteropus afer afer
CTGGTGGGTTTGAACCGCCAGCCTTCTGGTTAGCAGTCAAGTGCCTCAGCCACTATGCTACCATTTTGCCCATAGAATCTCTCAATATTACAATTCGAGGCTTAATTTTTTTTCTTAATTTCTTTCAGCTTGAGAAATGCCAAGCAGGTTCTTCCCTTTTGGTTTTCAAACTCCAGGTCTTTGCACATTTCATTATAGTAATTGGTTTTGTCTACTCTAGCTGCTCTTTGAAATCTTCTGTTCAGCTCATTTATCTTTTCATTTCATCCATTAGCTTTAGCTACTCTCTGCTCAAAGGCAAGTTTCAGAGTCTCTTCTGTCATCTATTTTGGTCTTCTTTTCTCATCTTTTTAGTGATCTCTTGCTTTCTTCATGGATAATGTTCTTGATATCCTCCCGCAATTTTTCTGGTTTTCGGTCATTGGTGTTCAATGCATCAAATCTATTCTTTAGATGATCTCTAAAATTCAGGAGGGATATAGTCAAGATCATATGTTGGCTCTCTTGGAGTTGTTTTAATTGTCTTTACCTTCAAGTTGAACTTGCATATGAGCAGTTGATGGTCTGTTCCACAATCAGCTCCTGGCCTGATTTTGGGTGAAGATATTGAGATTTTCTACTGCCTCTTGCCACAGATGTACTCAGTCTGATTCCTTTGTGCTCCATCTGGTGAAGTCCAAGTGTAGAGCTACCATTTGTGTGTTGAAAAAAAGGTGTTTGTAATGAACATGTCATTGGTCTTGCAAAATTCTACCATGCGAGTTCCAGCATTATTTCAGTCACCAAGGCCAAATTTTCCAACTACCAGTGATTCTTCTTTGCTTCCAACTTTTGCATTCCAGTCACCAGTGATAATTAACACATGCTGATTGCACGTTTGGTCAATTTCAGACTGCAGAAGATGATGAAAATCTTCAATTTCCTCATCTTTGGCTTGGTGGTTGGTGCATATATTTGCATAATAGTCGTATTAATGGGTCTTCCTTGTAGGCGTATGGATATTATCCTATCACTGACAGCATTGTACTTCTGGACAGATCTTGAAACATCCTTTGTGATGATGAATGCCACACCATTCCTCTTCAAACTGTCATTCCTAGCATAGTAGATCACATGGTTGTCTGTTTCAAA
>NW_006921815.1:963282-966488 GCF_000298275.1 Orycteropus afer afer
CTTTACCTTATCCATAGGAGTAAGGCTGGGTTTACTCAGATGATGCAGCTCTTTCCCAGTCCTATTTTGAGAACCTTCTAACCTAACCGGACTATTCGTAAATTTGCCCAGTAATGTATCAAACTGTGTTTCTTTGCTATTCATAAGGTTTTCCCTGGCCAATTCTTTGTGAAGTGGATGGCCTCTTCCTTCTTCCTAGTCTGTCTCAATCTGTAAGCTGGGCTGATACCTGTGCACCACGTGCATCCTGCTGGGTTTGAAACACCAGTGACTCAGCCTCAAAACTCACATCAACATGTCACCATGGTAGGACAAACCGACAGACAAGTTTGTCTCCCTGTTGGAAACCTCTCATACCACCCTGACCTGGGTCCCTGTGGCTAACTTCACTGTCTGGTTCCTGGGCCTTTTAATCCCATTTTTCCCACTCTCCTGCCCAGCTGCTTTGGGCATGCTTGAGTTCCCTCTCCTCACCTGGATCCCTGGGGCTGACTGCTCCTCTGTCCAGTTCTGGCTTTTAATCCCCTTTCTCCTGCTCTCAAGCCCTGTTGCTTTGGGCCTGCCTGAGTTCCCTCTCCTCACCTGGGTCCCTGTGGCTGACTGCTCCCTTACATGTACTCATATGTATATATAAAAATATATGTGGATATTATTCATATATTCATATACATCATCTCTGTTTTGGCATAAACTTAAATATCATGGTATAAATAGCAGCACAATAATTTTATAGTAAACACTGCGTCTCTTCATGAGCTAAATTTGAAGGGTAGATCTCTCTATGGAATACAGCTCAAACCCCAGTTTTACATGTATTCCTATCAACTTTTCTATTTTTCCAAGTAACTCAGTTTCTCCTTCACTATAACATTGAGCTAGAAATATATGTTTGTCTCATTACTAGTAGATAATTTATATTCTTGTGATATTTTATATTTACATATTGTGCATTTATAGCTGCACTTACAAAGATAAATAAAAGAGGCCAGTTTGCTTGAGAAGTTAAAAACTTATGAAACTGCTGCATTTATTAAGAATTTTACTCTTTTATTCTAGAATTCCCCAAAACCCAGTTCCATTGAGTCGATTCTGATTCATAGTTACCCCCATTGGTTTTCCAAGGCTGAAAATTTTTACAAAAGTAGATTGTCTCATCTTATTATTGTGGAGCAGCAGGTGGATTTGTACCACTGACCTTATGGTTAACAGCCAAATGTCTTACTCACTGTACCACAAGAGATCCTTAGTCAAGATTGATTTATTGATTTTTCTAGCATTATTTTTCTATCATGTTCCATGTACTCAATCAATACTATTAATATATAAAGAAATTATTGCAAAATGGTGTCTTCTTTTGTGTCAACTTGGCTGAGCCTGGTTGAGTGGTTGGGCAGCTGGTGGTAGTTATTCCCCATGATGAGAGTGGCAATCAACCCCATGGTGGGATCTACCTCAAGCAGCTGAGTAACTGCTTTGGGTATGTGGTCTTCTTCCCATATATAAGAAGCAGCTTTGGGAATGGTCTCTAGCCAATGGCACGCATTGACCCTGCATATAGCTGTGTCATTGCTCAGCAGCCTGCTATGTTCTGCCAAATTTGGGACTTACAATGGACTTAAGTTAATGACCTGCCTTTTGGTTTGGTGACATCAGGACTGTGCCTTTTTACTTGTCAACCTTGAGCTTCTCAGCCTCAGCAGCTGTCCGAGTGAAGAAACGCATTTAGCTCCAGTGGGCTAGGAGCAGGAGGCAATGCTGGACCCCAAGGTTGAAGGGTTTTCACCCAGCCCCTAAAGGCTGGCACTTTGAACTTGGACTTAAAGCCTCCAAATTGTATGAATAAACTCCTGCTTGTTAAAGTCATCCCATTTCTTGTCAGAGCAACACTAGGTAACCAGAACACCCCTCATGCAGGTTATGATCATTTTTCTGTTGTACCAAAGTCACAGGAATAAAATCAAATTTCTTAACAATCATTGTGTTATTCCTTCCTGGATTATATTTCAAATAGCCATGTCAATGCCAGCTTGTTAAAAGAATATCTATTCTTTTAAAGAGGTCAGTGAGTGTCATAGATCTAATTGTGTCTTAAAAATACATATACCAACTTGACTAGGCCATGATTAGCAGTATCAAGTGATTATCCTCCATTTTGTTATGTGTTGTACATCCTAACCTCTGCCTTTTGTTAATGTACAGGATTTGGTTATGCTAAAGAGGATCTGTATGTAATAGTATATAATGTTATTTTTCTAATATTAATGAGATAGGATTAGGGTGGAATTCACCACCTTTATTTAAGTCATCACTCATACTCAATTCACAGCCTAATCACATGTAAGGGGGCATTCCCTGGGGTGTGTCCTGCATCATGTTTTATTTCTCAGGATATTAAAGGAGAGAGAATCACTACAGAGTGAGGGATCTCAGTATCACTAAGAAAGAAGAGCCAGAAGCAGAACTTTGGACCTCTATTCCCTGTGCTGAGAACTTCCTAGCTTCATGGGAAAATTAAAACCAAGACACATGCAGATCTGTAAGAAACACCCAGGCAACAGATATTGAAAAGAAACAAGGACCTTTCTCCATTAACAAGACAGAGAGAAAGTCTTCCCCTGGAGCCAACCCTCTGAATTCAGTTTTCTAGCTTCCTACACTGTGAGAAGGATCTCTGATAGTGTAGTGCCTAAGGCACTTGACTGTTAAACAAGAAGTCTGGCGGTTCAAACTCACCAGCCACTCCTCGGAAGGAAGGTTGAGTAATCTACTTCCGTAGTGATACTGCCTCAGAAATCCAAGGAGGAGTCGCTACGAGTCAGGTGGCACTTAATAGCAAATAACAACAACAACACAACAAACTGTGAGAGAAGGAACTCTGGTGGTGGAAGGGTAGATGCATTCATCTGCTAACCAAAAAGTTGGCAGTTTGACCCCACCATCTGCTCCATGGGACAACAATAAGTCAGTCTGCTTCTCTAAAGATTTACAACTTTGGAAATATACGGGACAGTTCTACTCCATCCTATAGGGTCACTGTGAGTCAGAATTGATTCCAGGGCAGTAGTGGCATATGATCTAGAACCAATGGTACTGAAGGAGGAAGTCAAAGCTGCAATGAAAGAATTGCCAAAGAACAAGTCTCCGGGAATTGACGGAATACCAATTGAGATATTTCAACAAACACATGCCCCATTGGAGGCACTCAC
>NW_006921815.1:967431-971874 GCF_000298275.1 Orycteropus afer afer
TGTATGCATGTGAGAGCTGGACAATGAATAGGGAAGACTGAAGAAGAGTTGATGCTTTTGAGTTGTGGTGCTGGCAAAGAATGCTGTAAGTATCATGGACCGCTAAAAGAACTAACAGATGTGTCCTGGAGGAAGTGCACCCGAAATGCTCCTTGATGGGCCCAAGTATATCAGGGATCATGGAGCTGGCACAGGATCAGGCAGTATTTCATTCTGCTGTGCATGGGGTCGCTATGAGTCAGAGACGACTCGATGACACCTAACAAGAACAGGTTTCTTTTAAATGTGGAAGAATAAATTTCAGTTTCTTAAAACTATCCATTTGTGATGTTTCTCTTATAGTAGTACTAAATAACTAAGACATTGAGTAACTTAAATCCGTGCTTAACTATTGAATTATTGCAAAAATTAATAGTGAAGATTTAAAAATGCATCTCCAAAAACTTAAAATTTTACCAATTTGGAATACGTAGTTTTTCTTACATTTGAGAAGAGACATGAAGGAAGCTCATGTAAAAATCTTTCTTTTCTATTTTTGTCAATATGTTTCATGTAGTTGAAGTAATGTTATAAGGTAAATGCATCTTTTAAATTGTTACTTTTTTTCTGAAAAAAATAATTTTATCATTAGACAGTCTTCTTCTTTATCTCTGGAAATCCATTTTATTTTGAGTTCTACTTTGTCTGGCATTAATAAATCACACTAGCTTTATTATGATTATTATTTGGTTAAGGATATACAGTGAAACCTGTAAAGCTGGAACTTCATGGGACTGTTTTGTTTTTCCACATCTTTCAAGTTTTCTACCTTTGACAGGGTGCAGTCTTACTATTTTTTTATCACTCATTCCATTGGGAAATATTTGAGTTTTCTTTTGTTGACAAGTTTCCATCTTTTACAGACTATCGCATTCACAGGTTTTACTGTATTTTTACTGGGTACAGAAGTCTAGATTGACAGGCTTGGTGTATATTTCCTCAATTTACATATAAATGTGATAGCCAATATTTTCTCAAAAAATTTTTTGCACTTTTCTCAAATCTCATTCTGGCACACCAATTATATGTATGATAGACTTTCTCTCCTCATTTGTTTCTATTATTTTTCCTTTAAGTGTGTTTTGTGGGATATTTTCTAATTTGAGTAACTTATCCTTTCTCCGGGAGCTCTGGTGGCATAGTGCCTAAGGAATTTGACCAGAAAACTGGTGGTTCAAACTCATCAGATACTCCTCGGAAGGAAGGTTGAGCAATCTACTTCTGTAGTGATACTGCCTCGGAAACCCAAGGTGGTGTTGCTATGAGTCGGGTCCACCTCAATGGCAGTGTTTTTTTTTTTTTTTTTAATCCTTTCTCCTGATGGTGGTTAAGAACTTTTCATAAATCCTTCTTTTCAGGTATTTCCCTTTTTATTTATAACATTTATATTTGATTTTTCTCTAAATTTCCTATTTCCTACCAAAATTCTCCAAATATTTATCCATTTGTTTACTTTTTTTGCAAAATCTTTGCAAATAGTTATAATAGCTATTTCAATGTCATTGTATCTTAATTTCACCATATGAGTTTGCTATAGGGTCTCCTTTAGTGACTGCATATTTCCTTGATAATAAGTCACTTTTTTGTTTGTTTATTATTGTTTCCTTGTGTATGTAGTTTTGATGTGTTTTTAACAAAACAAAACAAAACAAAAATCATGCCAAACATTTCAAAAAGTAAAATGTAGAGATTTTATATTCTTTTATCTTGCTTTATGAGTGTTGAGCTTTATTCTGGCAGGAGGTTATTTCTTGTGGGTTATTTTGATAATATTGAGGCTTGGTATGTTACAGGGGGATTATTTTAGCTTTGCCCTTTCTCTTAGGATACGAAGTGGACTTTCTGGAATTTCAGCTGAAAGCCAGAGTTGTTTACAAAGTCTCTGTACTCTTGCTAGTATGGGACCAAACTTCCTGCTTACATTTTGAAATATTTGTTCAATGCTCAGTCCCAAAGCAGCTGATTTTTAGCAAGTTTTGTGGAATCTTACTCTGTGCATGACTAGCTTTTGATTAACCCAAGAATATGGTATCCTGCCCTGCAAATTCCAGCTGACTTAATAAGCTGGAACTCCAATCTGTTTCCTTCTCTTGGTCTTTCTTTCTCTGACCAAAAAGACTGCCACTTTCTATTAGAACACACTTCCCTGTGATGTTGTTTGAAAATTAATCTCAAGCAGAAAAGTAGTACTCACTTCATATGCTTTCTTGCTCATAAGTATCGTGCCATATGTTATTCATTGCCCAATGCCTGCCTCCTATATTTTATCCAATTTTATAATTTCTATGGTAGGAGGGCAATTCCAATAGTAGTTCTTTTGATATTGCAAGAAACTAGATTCTCCCTTATTAGTTTTTGAGTTTTATTTTCTCATTGGAATTGAGTTTAAATTATCTCTCCTTTTCATCAGTGATCATAGCATCAATTTTCAATTGAAAGTCAATTTCAGAAACATATATTTGGGTTTCACTTGTCATTCCACTCAATTCTAGGATCATCTAGGAAAGATAAGTCTTCTGTGAATTGTTGGTATTTTTAGGAGAAAATGATACAACATTATTCAAACAGCTTAGACCTTTCACTATCCATCATTAAAATAGATGCTTACTGTTTACTAGAATGCTAATTTTGGTGTGATGTAAAAATAAAACAAAATAAATAAAAATTAGAAAAATAATAATATATTATTTTAATTATTGAAAAGTATTTCCCTAATGGAACTTAAAATATAAAGAAACAACATATAAAGAACTGAAAATTATTCCCCTAATTATACATGACAACTATGAGGATGATGGTCCAAAGCAATAATAATTGCACAATAAATTGTACAGATAATTACCAGAAGAATTCCTTCATATGGTGCTTTTAAATTTTTCTGTGTATCTCATCCCTCTATTGTTTTTCCCTGTTCTTACACTATTTCTCTTTCTCTTCTTTGTTTTCTTTTTTTGGATTCCAAAATATGGCAACAAGCAACTGCTTTTACACTCATTCCTGGAAATCCGGATGACCCTTAAACTAGGTAACTAATTCCAACAAATATTGAAATGTATAAATTTGTTGTTTTGGCTGCCTAGTATCTCTCTGACAAGAATATACCACAAATGAAATGGCTCGAACAAACAGGAGTTTTTTTCTCTTACAATTTTGGAGGCTTTAAGTCCAAGTTCAAAGTGCCAGGCTCTCAAAGCTGAGGGAAAGCCCTTCAACTTTGGGCTTCAGTTCTGCCTCCTGCTCTCAGCCCACTGAAGCTGGAGCCTTTTTTTTTTTTTTTTTTCACTCAGACAGCTGCTGGCTGCTGAGGCTGACAAGCCCAAGGTTGACAAGTTAAAAGGCACAGTCCTAATGTTACCAAACAACATGTTAGGCCACTAATTCAAGTCCAGAAGAAGTCTCAAGATCAGCAGGGCATGGCAGACTGTTGAACAACAACTTGGCCACATGCAGGGTTCAAGCGTGCAAAGAGGCTAGAAACTAATCCCAAAGCTTCTCCTTATATATGGGAAGCAGACCACATCCCTAAAACAGCTACTCAGCTGCTCATGGCAGATTCTACCATGGAGTAGATTGCCAATCTCATCATGGGGAAAAACTACCTCTAGCTGCCCAGCCACTCAACCAGGCCCAGCCAAGTTGACAACAACCTAACTACCGCATTTGTTTTTCACAGTTTGATTGTTAGTTATGTAGTTGTTTTATGGCTATATATGATATCAGGAAATAATTAATCCTGAAGTTTGGAAACTGCCTTTTTTCTCAAATGTAGAAATAGATGAGAAATCATAGGACCTAATTAAATATTGCAATTATTTATTGCAATAAAAGGCCTTCGGACCCCACTATTGCTACAGGAACCCCAAAAGTTGTAATTTAATGTACATTTATGTAAGCAAAATACTGACAGAGTTTATCTAGTGGAATAACCTAACATAAGTAATAAAACAGCACATGGAGGATTAAGTAATACAAACTGAATAGACTTATTATTTGATAAAAGTTAAATGTTGATTACTTTGTTAGAGAAAGAGTTAAGGAAATCTAGAAAGTAATGTGGTAACTGCTGTGCAACGGTAAATGATTAAAATAATAAATCACTCAGCTTTGATTTTTACCAACTCTACTATCAAAACGAATTGAATATAAATAAAATCTTTTTCTGTGAAGAAAAACTAATGATTGTTTATGTATAGTTAGTTTTTGTATTCTATATAATATCTGGCATGACTCTAAATTCAGAGTAGTTACTGCATTTTTAAAAATTTGAATTAGATAAATTTCAGACAGTTTTTATTACATTCTCTCATACTACTAAACCAAGAGAGAACATGTATTTATATATATATATATATTCCTATACATTCAGGGCAAAATAAGAACAAATAATAAACAGTAATTTTAAAT
>NW_006921815.1:971974-981506 GCF_000298275.1 Orycteropus afer afer
CACTCCTGTCCAGTTTATTCTGATTCATAGTGATTTCTCCTTGGACTTCCAAGGTGGTATCTCTAAGGAAGTAGATTGCTCAGTCTTTCTTCTGAGGAGTGGGTAATGGGTTTGAACCTCAAACCTTCTGGTTAGCAGTCAATTGCCTCAGACACTATGCCATCAGGGCTCCTAATATTATTATATATAGTGTTATAAGTTATATTACTACACAGGCTCCTTCAACAGGAAAATCTCTGAGACAGGAATCTAGGAGCTAAGTGATTAGTGGAGTTTGGGAAAGCTATCTCATGCTCTACTTGGCTTGCCTTTCTCAGAATAAAACCATTGCCTATGAGCCAGAGTATGGGGAATTGGGGAACCAGCATTCTCAATGGTGCCACACCTAAGTTAGAGACTACATCCCCCAGTTCAGAGCTAGGGGGAAGAAGGGAGCCTAGAGTCTTGCACAGTTTACAGAGAAAGTTTTAATTATAACGGAAATCTACTTTCACATAATTTGGGTGGAATATCTCAGACATAATTTATAAATAATTTAAATGAAAATATTTGATATTGGATACAGATATTGATTTGTTACTAATATAGTAAATTATAGATTTTTAACTTAATAGAAATTAAATAATCAAACACCTGGAGAATTATTCTTTTAATTTGTATGTTAACATTTATATAAGTAATTTCTTTAGAAAATAGGTAGACATAACTGTCTTCATGATACTTGGGTCACTTGTACCATATTTTGATATCAATATCCAAAAACCAAAGGAAACTCACTGCCGTTCAGTGGATTTTGACTCATAGCAACTGCCTTTGGGTTTCTGGGATGGTAAATCTTTAGTAAGCAGATTGTCCCATCTTCCTTCCATGGAGTGGTTGGTGGGTTTGAACTTCCAACCTTCTAGTGAGCAGTCAAATGTCTTAGGCATTTTTAAAAATCCCATAAATATCTAGAAATAGAAAGTATGAGCTCTCCAGTAGAAATCACTGATCTTTTCTTCCACTTTCGAATGAATGTGATACCAAGCAACATGGTGAGGGATCAGGTTTCCCCTGAGCAAAATAGAAAGATGTTCTAGTTGTGTAATGATTAAAATATTTGGGTGCTAAACTAAAGATCGATGGTTCCAACCCACTAGCTGCTCCATAGGAGAAAGATGAAGTAGTCTTCTTTAATAAAGATTTATAGCCTTGGAAACCCTACAGGCGGTTCTCTGTCCTGAAAAGTGCCTATGAGTCAGAATTGACGCAAGGCAGTGGGTTGGTCTGAGCAACTAAAAATAAATAAATAAATAAATAATCCATTCCCATTCATAGTGACCTTATAGTACAGAGTAGAACTGTCTCATAGGGTTTCCGAGGCTATAAATCTTTAAGGAAGCAAACTGCTTCATCTTTCTCCCAGGAAGCAGCTAGTGGGTTCAAATCACTGACCATTTGGTTAACAGTCCAATACTTTAACCACAATACCACTCAAGCAGTGGAAGAGGCCAGATGAGGTAGCCTGGAAGTAATTAACTCTTCTTGAAGTAAACTTGGTTGAATGGAGACAGGAGATGGGAAACATCTGGCAGATAAATTCTTTATCAGATTTACTTTTGAATGATTTGTTTTAAGATACAAGAGTTACATAAAGCTTTTCTGAAGACATTAAACAAGATAAAACTAGTTGTGCTTCTTATGAGGCTAAGGGAATCTCACTAATGAACTCCTTTATGTTCCCCATTCCCTGACTCATTTCCCTTTCCATGCATTTCTGCTCCCTGTAATTCCTCTCTCTCATAAATTGTTTGTCCATAGATCCTATCAGCTTCTATTCTAGTGAAGTACAAGAAATATTAATTGATGTTTTATTTCTGTTTTTTTTTCAAAAAATATAATGAAGATATATACTAAAATGTGTATATGGGTGTGGGTGTAGACCCCATTTTTAAAAATGATCCTTTTGCAGTACAAGACAAAGTGATAACTTTATATCAACAGTGGTCTTTCTCTACTCCCAAGAAATACATACAATAGAAGATAATATGCATTTAAAATACCACGCATAGCAAAATATTGAATGATGGAAAAAGCATCAGAAGAATATGAAAGGAATACAGAGAGTCACTGTAGCAAAAAGAGTTGATTGACGTTCAACAATTTCAGGAAGTAGCATATGATCAAGAACTAATGGTACTGAAGCTGCATTGATGGAGTTGGCTAAAAACAAGGATCCAGGATTAGACAGAATATACCTTGAGATGTTTCAATAATCAGATACAGCTCTGAAGGCACTGACTTGTTTTGCCAGGAAATTTAGAAGACAGCTCTGGACAACTGATTGGAACAGAGCCATATTTGTGCCAATTCCAAAGAAAAGTGATCAAATAAAATGCAAAAATTATCGAACCATAATAATAACAATAATAACAGTTTGAACTGTGTTTTATTGACTATGCAAAATATTTGATTGTGTGGATCATAACAAATTATGGATAACATTGAGAAGAATGGGAATTCCAGAACACTTAATTGTATTCATGAGGAACCTGTACATAAACCAAGAGGCTGTCATTTAACAGAACAAGGGGACACTGCATGGTTTAATATCAAGAAGGGGGTGCATCAGGGTTGTATAATTTCACCATACTTATTCAATCTGTACACTGAGCAAATAATCCAAGAAGCTGGACTATATGAAGGAGAAGATGGCATGAAGATTGGAGGAAGAATTATTAACAACCTGTGATATGTTGATGATACAAATTTGCTTGCTGAAAGTGAGGATGACTTGAAGTACTTACTGATGAAGATTGAAGAATACAGTCTGCAGTATGGATTACATCTCAATACAAACAAAACAGAAATCCTCACAACTGGACCTATAAGCAGCATTACGATAAATGGAGAAAAGATTGAAGTTGTCAAACACTTCACATTGGTTGGCTCTACAATCAATTCCAATGGAAGCAGGAATCAGGAAATAGGACAAGGTACAGCACTGGGAAAATCAGCTGCAAAGGACCTCTTTCAAGTGATGAAGAGCAAAGATATCTCCTTGAGGACTAAGGTGCACCTGACTCAAGCCATAGTATTTTCATTCACCTCATATGAACGTGAGAGCTGGACATTGAATAAGGAAAACTGAGAATTGATGGTTTTGAGTTCTGCTGGCTAAGAATGCTGAGAGCACCATGGACTTCTAAAAGATGGAACAAATCTGTCCTGGAGGAAGTGCAGCCAGCATGGTCCTTGGTGGCGAGAATGGCCAGACTTCATCTTACCTACTTTGGTAGTGTTGTCAGAAGGGATAATTCTCTGGAGAAGGATGTCATGCTTGGTAAGGTGGACAGTCCACAAAGGAGGGGAAGGCCCTCAATTAGATGGATTGACACAGTGGCTGCGGCAGTGGACTCAAGTATAGCAAGGATCATGGATTTGGCACAGGACTGAGCAGTATTTCCTTCTGCTGTGCATAGGGTTGCTATGGCACTAACAACAACTCAACTGGTAAGAGAATTGACATCTTGATACATGCTATAATATGAATGGAGTTTGAGGACTATTTGTGGAGTGGAATTAGTCAATCACAAAAGGAAAAATATTGTGAAAAAATATTGTGAAAAGACAAGAAGAGGCAAATGTATGCAGATCAAGGTTTACTAGTGGTTACCAGGGGCCAGAGGGAGGGGAGCAGGAGTGGTTATTGTTTATGAAACATTGAACTTTGCTTTAAGGTACTGGAAAAATCATTTGATTAAGGCTAATATTACACAGCTGATTAATTGCTGTCAATAAGGTATACACCGTTAAAATGTTGAACTGGGAAAAGTTGTATAATATATTTATGAAAAAAAATGAGACTAAAACAGATGTGTAGCTGCTGAGGGTGCTTATGTACAACTGTGTTTGGTGCAGTTTCCTGTATTGGGAGGAATGGGGCCATGTTATCATGAGACACTCCATTTTGTTCACCTAATATTGTATTCAGTGCCTCTTTTCTACCTCCTAATTTGTTGTATAGGAGCTCTGGTAGCATAGTGCCTAAGGCACTTGACTGCTAACCAGAAGCCTGGAGGTTCAAATCCACCAGCCACTCCTCAGAAGGAAGATGGGGCAATCTACTTCCATAGTGATACTGCCTCGGAAACCCAAGAAGGGGTCACTATGAGTCATGTCCTACTAGACGGCACATAACAACAATTTGTTGCATAGTGCCTAGGATCTTAAAAGTCTGGAAGTGACCATCCAAAATACAACAATTGGTCTCAATTTCCCTGAAGCAACAGAGGGAGAGAGAAGGTAGGGAATAAGAAGATAAAAAGTAATGTGTGCATTCTTATTCTTTGCTTCCAAAACTAGGAGACCATTGGCTGCATCATAGATGGTCACTTGAAAGCTTTTAAGACCCTCGTCGCTACTCACCAATGTAGGATGAAGAACAATGTAGGATGTGTTTTGTTGTGCTGATTGAGTCTGGTGTGCCCCAGCACTATGGTCCTGAGCCGGCAGATCTATTGGATCTTTCTCCTATAGTGTCTGGGTGTCTGTGATGGATTACCCTGTGTCTGTCCTCTATCGTTTCTGTAATGCTTGCAGGTATTTTGTATCACTGGTGTCTGTGCAAGACTAGCTGAATCCATCCTTGGTCTAGACTATACTCCTGTTCACTGACCCCCATCTAATCCTATCAGGTGTTTATGTGTTTATTTGTAGCTTGGTGTTTGGTGTTAATGGTAATGCAGTATTGTGGAAACAATGGTTGGTATTAGCATCAGTCCTCTATCTCTTATGTGTACAATTCAGTGTCCTCCCATTTTCTAATGTTATCATGGTGGTCCTGGAATACATTCTGCACCTAGAATAAAACTCACCCCCAGAGGCTGGCTTTCAGCCCAATAGTTAACAAGGTGTACATGTAGACCATTCAACCCAGGATGACTCACCCACATACTCTATGGTAATACATCCCTTAGAGCAATGGACCATCGAGCACCAGAGGACCAATATTCAGGTTGAGGAAATGCAGGACAAACAGGAGTGCACAAATATGAGGGGCACAGGGGGAGAGTTACAGGGTAAGGAGGAGATGAGACTGGGTTAGGGTTGGACATGGCAAATGGAAAGTGAAACTAAATGTACATGTAATGTTGAATGTAAAACAAGTTTCTTTTTTTTTTTTAAAGTAATGTGTGGCTAATTGCATCCATGAATGAACAACTGCCTCCTTTGCCCTGAGAACAGAAGAACAGGATAGTGCTTAAATTGCTGGCTAGTTAAGAGATATATGTTGATTTGGGTGAAGAGAAAGACAATATACAAAAACATGTGACCAGCACAATATCACCAAAGAAAAGGAAGACATGGAGAGATGCAAAAAAGGTACAGGCAAGAAAAGATAAATACTATCAGATACACAGTACTTTGCTATCAGTAATAGCACATACTAATGTCTGGGTAAATAGATAGGTAGAAAGGCAAGAAGATCAGGTATGGTAGGTAAATGGGAATATACCCATGGCCACACAGATTTGGCAGATCACATTCCTAAATATGTATTTATATGTGCTACAAAAATGTCCATATGCATTATAGAGCTAAGAGGGAGCGAAATTAGGATACTTTGTTAGCCACAACTAAATACCTTCAGGGAGTGAGTAGTTGGGCTTGGGGGCTCAGGACTATGGTTGCAAGGGACATCAAGCTCAATTGGCATGATATAGTACACAACAACATTGTTCTACATCCTACGTTGGTGAGTAGCAACTGGTGACATAAAAGGTTGCAAGAAGCCATCTGAGAAGAAACTATTGGTTTCTCCTCCACAGCAAAGAAGTATGAGGAAAATCAAGGCCATATGGAAATAATTAGTCCAAAGGATTAATGGACCAGAGGGACATCAGTTTCCATGACCTTGAGATGAGAAGAACTAGATGGTCCCCAGCCACGAATGCCAACTACTCAGAAAGGGATCATAATTGGAGATACTGGATAAAGTATGAGATAAAAATGTGAAACAAAATTCAAAAACATAAGAAATGACAAAGATTATTGGTCAGGTGGAGATAGGTGAAACCTCTAAAACTATGGCCTGGAATTTAACCCACTACCGTGGTTTAACTTTCAACCAAAAAGTACACAAGTGTACCAGTAGAACAACTCAACTACACCATGGAGATGCAGTATCTTTGAATAATTCATGAGAGATCAATAGGAAAGCATTTGTACAGAGAGGAAGGTAGGGAGACAGGAATGCATAGGGAAGAAGGACACAGGGAAAGGGTAACCAAAAGGAGTAAGTGGGAAGAAAGATGTTACACTGTGGGGATTGTAATCAGGGTCACAAACAAAATGTGTATGAACTGCTGAATGTAAAATGAATCTACTTTGTAAAATTTCACCCAAGTCACAATGAAAAAAATAAAACTATATAGAAATATCTGAATGGCTCCTGACTACCAAAAATGAACATTTTAAACAAAGATTCTATAGAAAAATCCTGATTAAAAGGGATGAAATGCAGAACCGAATATATAATTTTCATGAGCTCCAAACTTTCTAGAATTATGAAAGCTGGATGAACCCTTGAAACTACTGGTTGAAATACTCTTTAAATGTTTAGCAAAAAAACATTCCCTGAAGTGTTTTTAAAACCAAAGAAGACTTTAGCTTATCTAGTAAAGAATATCTTCCTTGAACATTGTGCTCTTTTATGACCTATCATATAGAATCAAATTGACAATGGCAACTTGAAAGATTAAATAGAAACCTTAGGGATAATACATTTATGTAAATGAGGGAGGAGCAATTTGGAAAATGAGTCTGAAATGGTTGCACAACTTGAAGACTGTGATCAGAAGTAAGGAACTGCACACATAGAAATTGTTGAATTGGTGTATATTCTGCTCTACATATTCCCCAAAATAATGACAAAAAAAAAAAAAAAAATAGAACTTTGAGTCACTTGGCCTTAAATTCGTTTTTATTACTCATATTTTTGATAACTTGTGATTAGATTTATCACCATACAGGCCAAACTTGCTTAGCTGATATTTTAAGGTTTCAAGAAATCTAAATAATAATGCTTAGTGCTTCAAACACTCTATTCTATAGATGTCAAACATGCAGTATCTTGAGAATTGAGATTGTTAAATTAAGACAATTCTTATATGCTCCATGTTGTTGTTATGTGCTGTCAATTAGGCCCCAACTCATAGTGACCCCTCCTTGGGTTTCCGAGGCAGTATCACTACAGAAGTAGGATTGCCCAATCTTCCTTCTGAGGAGTGGCTGGTGGGTTTGAACCATCAGCCTTATGGTTAGCAGTCAAGTACCTTAGGCACTATGCTACCAATATGCTCCATAGGCCTTCAAATTAATTGTTGCTGTTGTTATGTGCCATTGGGTTGGACCTGACTCATAGCGACCCCTCCTTGGCTTTCCGAGGCAGTATCACTATGGAAATAGATTGCCTATCCTAAAACAAAGTATAGACGAATGAAGGCTTATCTTAGAGATTGTGATATTCATAATGAAAATAAAATACTTCAAAAGAGTTGAACAATTCTATAGCTCCCAAAATGTTTTCTAATCATTTTTTTATCACCATCAACAGTCTTATACTTTTTATCCTTTCTGAAAAAGTCTTTAGTAAACATGATGCAGTTATGCTGGTAGACATTGTGATATGGATAAGCAAGGAGCCAAGTTTCTATTTTGTCTTTATTTTATGGGCATTATTATAGGCACACACACACACAAGCAAGACACATTTTTTTTGTTTTTCTTTTTGTTAAAAGGCATAAATATGTGCCAAGACATTATCTATGATTTTTTTTTTTTTTTTTAATTAGGATATTATGCATTTATCACAAAGGGTAGTGGTAATTTTAAAATAAATATGAAATAAAAAGAATAAACATGTTTCAAGTTGGTCCAGTATTTAAAACTTAATCTTTTCAAGACTGGTGTGCCAAGTAGGCCATGGTCATTCTAGACATTAGGATATTATTTTTCAAAAATAACCACTTTTAAGGAGAATATATATTTTTGTTAGCTTTTGGTTAGAGACTATATCTTTGTTGTTAACAAAAATTTTGGCAAAATGCTGCTTGTAGAAAAAAAAATCTATGTATAAACAAATATTATTTTTATCTTAAAAAATTTAATTTAGACTTTCAGAAATATCAACTGCACAAGGCAATGACATAGAAAAACGCATTAAGAGTCCTCTAAGTGTGTATCTCTTTCTACGATTTGTACAGCTACTAGTGATACAAGTTGTGATTCATCATGTTTAATATACTCAGTTTCTTGTGATGCAAATGTCCTCACAGAATTCTCAGAAAGGAAGACTAAGTACTCATTGGCAGGAAAAAAAAAATCTCATGTTATTATCATAGCTCAATAGAAATTAAATTTGCTGATATATATGCATCATTTGATAATTTTTTTTTTAAGGAAACTAATATATTCTCTTAGTTTCCTTAAAAAAAAAATTATCAAATGATGCATATAATATATTCTCTGGGAGCTCTGGTAGCATAGTGGCTAAGACACTTGTCTGCTAACCAGACAGCTGGCGGTTCAAACCCACCAGCCACTCCTCGGAAGGAAGGTTGGGCAATCCTACTTCTGTAGTGATACTGCCTCGGAAACCCAAGGATGGGTCACTATGAGTCAGGGCTGACTCAACAGCACATAACAACAACAATATATTCTCTCTCTCTTTCTGATTTTCCTCTTCTCCTTTTTCTCTTACTCCCTCTAGGTTTCCTTCATCATTCTCTCACTGATTTTTCCCTGAATCAAATGTATATAACTAAAATAGAAATGAAACAGTGATTAAGACAATTGTAGTTATAACAACAATTTAAGTAATTCCTTCCTTTTCTATTTAATTACATAAATATGACATAGAAACAACTTTTGATGATGTGCAATAGCATTATTTTTGTTTTAAAGTAATAATTATTAATAAGGAGAGATTTGTTTCTTTTTTAATAAAAAGGATATATTACATAATTTATTTAAAAAATAATAATTACCAAGCTTAGATTGCCTACATACCTGTGTTATTTTTCTCCCCAAATTATTAATTGTTTATAAATTGGTAGAGAAAGAATGAGAATGTGGTTCTGGTTAGTAGAAAGATGTGGACTGACCCTCATTGAAGCCTACTAGTTGAATGGAGCTAACTATTCTTTAATACGTCTGTATGTTGGAGTAAGGTTGATGATCATACATATATATATATATTCTTCTGTTTTTAGAGTTTTTTTTTAATATACATACTTAAATCTGAATTGGCAACTAATATTCCTTGGAAGGAAGGTTGGACAATCTACTTCCATAGTGATATTGTTGTTGCTGTTGTTATGTGCCATCGAGTCGTTTCCGACTCATAGCGATCCCATGCACAGCACAACGAAACACTGCCCGATCCCGCGCCAGCACCACAATCCCTGCTATACTTGAGCCCATCATCGCAGCCACCGTGTCAATCCATCTCGTTGAAGGCCTCCCCCTCTTTCGTCGATCCTCCACCCTA
>NW_006921815.1:984291-985820 GCF_000298275.1 Orycteropus afer afer
TACTCTATGCTACGCCCGTGCTTACCTTGCTCCCGGAGACCCGGTCCCTCTCGGGAGGGTAACAAGGGAAAGTGTTCAGTGCAGATCAGTGAGTAAGCACCAGCCCGCCCGTGCTTACTTTGCTCCCAGAGACCCGGTCCCTCTCGGGAGGGTAACAAGGGAGCCGTGTGAGCATTAGTGACTGGGTTTTACCCCTTTCTCCTGCTCTTCCAGCCTCCTATTCTGTGCTACACCTGCTTACCTTCCATAGTGATACTGCCTCAGAAACACAAAGAGGGGTTGCTATGAGTCAGATCCCACCCAAGGCAGTGAGTTTGTTTTTTTTTTGGTATGCTATATTTGAGATTGTTGTTTTGTACTAAATGTCTCAGTGTCTAACTAATCTTGATCTTCTGTAACAGACTCATGTTTTACTTGATATATAAGCTTGATACATCCAGTAGTATCTTTATTAAATCTGTGTTTTGAGGAAATTAATCTGAAGATCAAATAACTAAAATATAACTTTACTTAGGTCGCTCTCCTGTTCAAAAACATTTTCAAAATTCCATATCAGAGAAATTTTTCAAATCAAAGTTCTGACTCTTGGTGTCAAGACTCTTTAAATCAGGGTTCAATGATTCTTTCAAGACTTACTCTACCAATTTTTTTTGACAAACCCCCAGATCATACTACTCTTTCAAAACCAGAGATTCAAGATAAAAATTTCAGATAGTAATTTATAAATATTTTTTCTTCTTTTTATGATATACTTTTAATTAAACACTACTGAATCCAAAAGTACTGTATTAACTTCATCTTTTGAGTGAAACTAAATTAATAGATTTTTAAATAATTAAAACTAATATGAGTTATCATGATATTGTTCATAATTATAAATAACTATTATGTAAATAATTATAATAGACAGTGTGTCATACTGGTGGCTTGCATTTTGTTGTGAGCTTGGAGGCTATGTCATCATTATTTCAAATACCAGCAGGGTCACTCATGATGGATGGTTTTCAGTGGAACTTCCAGACTAAGACAGATGGGGAAGAGGGATAGGCCATACACTTCTGCAAAAAACTAGCCAGTGAAAACTTCCTGGATAGCAGTGAAACACTGCCTGATACAATACTAGACAACTTTATGAGCAGCCCTCAAACATTGTCTGATATAGTGCTAGAAGATGATCCCCTCAGATTGGAAGGAACTCAAAATATTGCTGCTGGAGAAGAACTGCCTCCTCAAACTAGAGTCGACCTTAATGATGTGGATGGAGCAAACCTTTTGATACCTCCATTAGCTAATAGATCATACTCAACAAGGGAAGAAACAACTACAAACATCCATTAATCATCAGAACATAGAAAGTACAAAGTATAAATGTAGGAAAATTGGAAGTTGTCAAAAATGAAATGGAACACTTAGAATTGGATATCTTAGGCATTAGTGGGGAGCTCTGGTAGCATAGTGGCTAAGGCACTTGCCTGCTAACCAGATGGCTGACGGTTCAAACCCACCAGCCACTCCTCGGAAGGAAGGTT
>NW_006921815.1:987747-989033 GCF_000298275.1 Orycteropus afer afer
AACTTAAAATAAAAAATAAAAAACTCAGTGAGTTAGCACCAGAAAATAAATAAATAAATATATAAAGTGTTAAGAGACAAAGATGTCATTTTGAAAACTAAGGCGTGCCTAACTCAGGCTATGATATGGTTAATTGCCCCATATGCAAGTGAATTCTGGACAATGAATAAGGAAAAGTAAAGAAGAGTTGTTGTCTTTCAATTGTGGTGTTGGGGAAGAATACTGAAAATATCCTGGATTGCCAGAAGAATGCATATATCTGTCCTGGAAAAAGTGCAGCCAAAATTCTCCTTGGATGTCAGAATGGCAGACTTCATGTCACCTATTTTGGGGTCATGTTGTCAGAAGGTATCATTCCATGGAGAAGAATATCATGCTTGGTAAAACAGAGGGTCAGTGAAAAAAAAGATCCTCAACAAGATGGATTTACACAGTGATTGAAACAATGGGCTCAAGTACAGCAAGGATTGTGAGGACAGTGCACAACCTGGCAGGGTTTCTTTCTTTTGTACAGAGGGTTGCTGTAATTCAGAACTGACTTCACAGCACCTAAGAACATCAACAACATTTATGTAAATTATTTAATAGCTGCATAAGAAAATTAGGAGCTGTGCAGAACGGTGATTAAAACATTCAACTGCTAACCAAAAGGTCAGTGGTTCAAACCTACAAGCACTCTTTAGAAGAAACATGATGCCATCTGCTTCCATAAAGATTTACAGTCTTGAAAACCCCTTGGGATAGTTCTATGAGTCAGAATTGACTAGATGGCAATGGGTTGGTTGTATAAGAAAACACTATAAAGCTAATAGAAAATGAGATTATAGAATATTAAAAGATTAGAAAAGATATACAGACTATATTGATAATAATAATGATCAGACATGTGGGTGCTAACCAGATGGTCAGCAGTTCAAACATGCCAGCTTCTCTGTGGGAAGAAGATAAGGCAATCTACTTCTGTAAAGATTTACAAGCTTGGAAAACCAATGAAGGTAACTATGAATCGGAATCAACTCAATGGCAGTGAGTTTGGTTTCTTTGGCTTGGTGGGACAAAGGTTAAACATTCTATTGCTAACTAAAAGACTTTCACAACTCTCTGGGAGAAAGACCTGGCAATCTGCTCTTGAAAGATTACAGCCTAGTAAAAACTTATGAAGGAGCTCTGGTAGCATAGTGGCTAAAGCACTTGACTGCTCACCAGAAGGCTGGCGGTTCAAACCCACCAGCCACTCCTCGGAAGGAAGGTTGGGCAATTCTACTTCCGTAGTGATACTGCCTTGG
>NW_006921815.1:989133-995719 GCF_000298275.1 Orycteropus afer afer
CACTCCTCGGAAGGAAGGTTGGGCAATCCTACTTCCGTAGTGATACTGCCTTGGAAACCCAAGGAGGGGTCGCTATGAGTCAGGTTTGACTTGACAGCACATAACAACAACAACAACAAGGCATTAGTGAGATGAAATTGACTGGTATTGGCCATTTTCAAGCAGACAGTCATGGGGTCTACTATGCCAGAAATGACAAATTCATTCATCATCAAAATAATGTTTCAAGATCTATTCTGAAGTACAATGTTGTCAGTGATAGCATAATGCCCAAAAGCTCACAAGGAAGACAGTTAATACTACTATTAATCAAATATGCACACCAATCAAACTAAAGATAAAGAAATTGAAGATATTCACCAATTTCTGCAGTCTGAAATTGACAAAATATATGATCATTACTGGTGATTGGAATACAAAATTTGCAAACAAGAAAGAAACATCAGTAGTTGGAAAATATGGCCTTGGTGGTAGAAATGATGCCAGAGATTGCATGATAGAATTTTGCTAGACCAAGTACTTATTGCTTGCAAATACCTTTTTCAACAACATAAATGGAGGACTTTGTCAGATAGAATGCACAAGGATTAGATTGAATAAATCTGTGGAAAGAAGAGGTGATGTCTTCAGTCAAAACAAGATCAGGAACTTTTGCCCAGTCAGCATGGGTCACAACTGGACTCTGCACCACTCAGACCTTCACCATGAACATCCAACTTTCATCGATATAAATGAAGACGATCAGACTGATGAGCTTTGAGCTAATCTGAAGTCTAAAGGAGCTGAAATTTCAGAAGAAAATTCAGAAGGTGGACTTCAAGTATATTTAGCTCAAATTATTGAAGTCTGTAATGTAAGTGTGAAGGAAGATGATAAAGATGTTGAAAATGTGATGGGCAGCGTGGTCTCTCTCCTCTTGATCCTAGAACCAGACAAGCAACAAGCTCTGATTGAAAGCCTATGTGAAAAGTTAGTCAAATTTCAAGAAGGTGAATGTCCATCTCTGAGGCTACATTTGCTAAGCAACTTTTTCCATGGGATGGATAAGAATACTGTTATAAGATACATAGTGAACTGTAGTCTCATTAAAGTTGCAGCACTTGTAGAGCCATCCAGTACATTCCAACTGAGCTGGATCAAGTTAAAAAAATGGATTTCTGACTGGAAACTCACCACTGAGAAAAAGTACACCCTTTTAAGGTTACTTTATGAGGCACTTGTGCATTGTAAGAAAAGTTATACTGTTTCAAAATTCAAGGTGGAACTAATGGGAAATTATACAGAGGATAATGTTTCTCAGGAAGGAGTTGATGCTCACAGGTGTATTGTTCAACCATTGTATGATCCAAATGCATTCTTTTTTGATGATCTTCTACTTTAAAAACAGTCAACTTTTTGAAAGGTGAGTTTATTCATGATCTTTAAACCATTTTTATGAGGGCTAAATTGGCATCATATGTCAATTTTTGTTAGAACAGTAAGGACTCCATTGATTGACTTTGGTTATTACTTGAACAGAACATGGCAAAAATGAGATTACTTACTTTTACAGGGTGGGTAGTGGAAAATAAAGAAATTTCTTTTGACACAATGAAGCAAGAACTTCAGATTGGAGCTCATGATGTTGAAGCATTTGTTGTTGATGCAGTAAGAACTAAAATGGTATATTGCAAAATTGATCAGACCCACAGAAAAGTAGTTGTCAGTAACAGCACACTTAGGACATTTGGAAATCAGCAGTGGCAACAAATGTATGACACACTTAATGCCTGAAAACAAAACTGGAACAAAGTGAAAAACAGCTTTCTGAGTTTTTCTGAAACCAGAGTTTTTCTGAACATAATTTTGTTCTTTTGGAAAAAAAGCTAAAATCAAAATAAACCATTATAAACTGAAAAAAAAAAAAGAAGGCCAGGAGCTTATTTTGGAGCAGACCATCACTTGCTCATATGCAAGTTCAAGTTGAAGCTGAAGACAATTAAAACAAGTACACCAGAGTGAAAATATGACCTTGATTATATCCCACCTCAATGTAGAAGCCATCTGAAGAACAGATTTTACTCATTGAACACCAATGACTGAAAACTAGATAAATTGTGGCATGACATCCAGAACATCACACATGAAGAAAGAACATGGTCAGCAAAAACACAAGAAAGAAAAAAAAAAAAAAAGAAGAAGAACAAAATAGATTTCAAATGGCCCTCTGAAACTTACTCTTGGATAGAGAGTAGCTAAATGAATGGAAGAAATGATGAGATAAAAGAGCTGAACAGATGATTTCAAAGGGCAGCTCAAGAAGAGAAAGTAAAGCATTACAACGAAAAGTTCAAAGACTTGGATTTAGAAAGTCAAAATGGATGAATGTGCTTAGCATTACTCAAGCTGAAAGAACTGATGAAGAAATTCAAACCTTGAGATGCAATATTGAAAGAATCTATGGAAAAATATTGAATGAAGGAGGGACCATCAAAAGAAAATGGAAAGAATGCACGAGTCACAGTACCAAAAAGAACTGGTTGATATTCAACTATTTCAGGACGTCACATATGCTCAAGAATCAATTATATTGAAGGAAGAAGTCCAATCTGCACTGAAGGAATTGGTAGAATATCCAATTGAGATGTTTGCACAAACAGACGCAGCACTAGAGGTGCTTACTCATTTACACCAAGAAATTTGGAAGACAGCTACCTGACCAACTGAGTGAAAGAGATCCATATTTGTGCCCATTGTAAAGAAAGGTGATCCAATAGAATGTGGATATGGCCAAACAATATCAATAATATCACATGTAAGTAAAATTTTGCTGAAGATATTTCAAATACAGTTTCAGCAGTGTATAGAAAGAGAACTTGCAGAAATTCAAGCTGAATTCAGAAGAGGGCGTGAACCAAGAGATATCATTGGTGAGGTCAGATGGATGTTGGCTGAAAGCAAAGAATACCAGAAAGATGTTTACCTGTTCTTTATTGACTATGCAAAGGCATTTGATAGTGTGTATCACAAAAATGTTATGGAAAGCATCGCAAAGAATGGTAATTGCTAAACACAAAATTGTGCTCATGAGGAAACTGTACAACCAAAGAGGATGTCATTTAAACAGAACAAGGAAATAATGCATGATTTAAATCAGGAATGGTGTGTGTCAGGGTTGTATCCTTTCACCATACTTATTCAATCTCTATATTGAGCACATAATCCAAGAAGCTGGACTATATGAAGAAAAATGCTGCAGCATCAGAATTAAGGAAGACTCGTTAATAATCTACAATATGCAGATGACACAACCTTACTTGCTGAAACTGAAGATGACTCGAAGCAATTACTTAAGAAGATCAAAGACTATAGTATAGATTACACCTCAACATAAAGAAAGCAAAAATCTTCACAACTGGAGCAATAAGCAATATCAATATAAAGGATGAAAAGGTTGAAGTTGTCAAGTTTTCATTTTACTTGGCTCCATAATCAACACCCTTGGAAACAGCAGTCAAAACATCAGAATTCTTAATGCACTGGGAAAATCTGCTGCAAAAGACCTCTTTAAAGTGTTAAGAGGTGGGATTCAAAATGGAGTCTCGCCAGTGAGCAGCACGCTTTTACCCTCTGGAATCTAAGGTCTTCGAAAACTAGACACAACAGTTTGAATTGGGAACTTACGTGCTCTGAACAGCTCACAGAATCAAGGTGCATCAAGCGCAGAAGAGCAGAATTAGAGAAAAGGCACAGGGAGAATATTTAGGAAAGAGCTATCGCGGAGAATGGATGGGCATCTGAGAGAGGCATTAGAAAACTTTCTGGAGCAGTCACTGTGTGCTGGGCAAGGATGGCCACCTGAGATCCCCGAGCCAGGGGGGAGGACGCCTTGTAACAGCATACCAGAGACCACTCTGGTATTCCGGCAGGCAGAGGCGGAGACCTGCCTCCAGCAGCTGATTTTGATTTTTTTGGAGGTAATTTGGGTCTTCCAGGTGCAGGCGGCCACAGCCAACTCTGCTGAGATTTGTCAGAGAACTTATTGTTGCTACAGGAAGGCTAGCACCCTCCTTTTCCAGTGGGTCACAGAGTGGGCTGGGGTCAGACTGGGAGACATCATGCTTTTCTTTGTCACAGAGATCAGGACTGCAGGTCACTAGCAGCTATTGGCGGAAATTTGCGAGGCTCTAACAATAGGAATCTTTCCTGAGATTGAGCCTGGTCTTGCAAATAAATACATCATCAATAATAGCCTGCTCAAAGCCCTAGAAACCAACCATAGCAACACCAAGCTTTCTGTCTTCTGCTCCCACCTTCTCCTCCAATTTCTTCAGTCATTCAATAGAAGAAAACATATTCAGCCAATTACCATAAAACCTTCCACATTGAAGTCTAAACTGTCTTTTGGAAAAAAAACAGAAACTCTTATTCACACTACACACAGTGATTCCACCATCACAAAGGAAACAGCAGAGCGACCCAACACACTTGAATCAATAATAAAATAAAACACACCAGCTTCACCTTTTCAAAATATTAAACCACAAACCCAAGAAAAAACAAATCAACACGTAACAAGCAGGTAGTGACAACTTAAAGAGACAGCACTCTACCAGATAGTAAGGGCTTAAGAAGAGGTTCTGCTTTCCAGTAACCCCAACAATTCTCTGGACATGGACTGCATGACTGAAAAGGACCTAGTTTACACCTTCTTCTTTTTTTCCTTTTTCCTTTTTCATGGTTAACCTCATCTCTTCTTGTTTGTTTGTTTGTTTTTGTTTTTGTTTTGTTCTGCTTTGTTTTTGGTTTTTCACTTTTTTTTTTTTTAGTGTTGGTTTGTTTCTTTGTGTGTTTTCTTTATTCATTATTCTCTATCTCTACCTTTTTCCTCTCAGTGACTTATCCCCAGATATTGCAGATTTAACTGTTTATTCCTCTTTTCCCCCCTTTTTTCCTTTTTATTTTTTTTTTGGGGGGGGGAGTACTGGTCCTGTTTGATTTCATGGTGTATTTTTTGTCTATGTCCTTTTAGTTTTTTTGATGGCTATTCAATTGAAATGTATGCCTAACTGACTGAGAGACAGCAACAGTCCCCATAAGATACAAGTACACTCACACCTCCTGCAACTTCACTTACTGAGCAAGAGCCAGCACCTCCTTCTCCACCAATGGGCCAATGATAAAAAACCACCCAGAAGAGCCTGATCACCCTTGGCTGCTCTTCACAAGCAATTAACAGAGATCTTAATATAATACCATGATGCTTTGGAGAAAACTGATCATCACAGTCCACACAAAGAAGCAAGATAAAGTGGTAGAGACAAGGGAACAGGATACAGAACCAGAGCACATCCATGAGGAAGAAACAGCATTGGAACTCTCTGATAAGGAATTCAAAAGAATTATATTTAAGTATCTTCAAAGGACTGAGAGACAGACCAAAGAAAACACAGAAATAAACTTAGAAGAATTTTGGAAGAAAATACAAGAACAAAATGAAAAATTAGAAATGATTCTAAATCTACAGATAGAAATTCAGAAGATTAATACTAGATTATTAGAAATAGATCACACATTAGAAGGGCAAAAGAGTAGAATTAATGCAGTAGAAGACAGAAGTAATGAGATTGAAGACAAATACCTGTATATTTCTTTGGAAACAGATCAGTCAGAAAAAAATATCAAAACAAAATGAAGAAAGCCTAAAGTTCATGTGGGATACCATCAAAAGAAATAATCTACATGTCATCGGAATTCCAGAACAGGAAGAGAAAAATAAAACCACTGAGAAAATTGCCCAAGATCTGTTGAAGGAAGACTTTCCTGGTATGATGATAGAGGAGAACATATCCATTCAGGAAGTCCAAAGAACCCCAAACAGGATAGATCCTAAAAGAAAATCACCGAGACATATCATCATCAAACTCACCAAAACCAAAGACAAAGACAAAGACAGAATCCTGAGAGCAGAACAAGAAAAACAAAAAGTCACATACAAATTTCAGCCAGTAAGAATAAGCTGTGATTTCTTAGCAGAGACCATGCAAGGGAACAGACAATGGGATGGTATATATAAAACAATGAAAGAGAAAAATTTTCAACCAAGAATTATATACCCAGCAAAATTATCACTCAAATATGATGATGAAATAGGAGATTTCCAGATAAACAGAAACTAAGGGAATTTGTTAAAACCAGACCAACCTTACAAGAGATGGTAAAGGGAGTCCTTTGAACAGAGAACCAAAAATAGCAAATAACAACCGACCTTTAATACACAAGATGACGTAACCCAGAAACCACAGCTATGGACATATCCAAAGTAAAATGAGCTTACAAGACTGTAAACAGGGAACTAGAGACATCAATTGGCAAATGAGGACAACTACAAACAAAAAGAGGGAAAAAACTCTGTAGTTACAGAACTTCTACATGGTGAGGAAGTTAAGAGACTTGCAAGACAGAATGGACTATTCTAAATTTGGGGAGAAAATTATAACTCATAGGGCAACCTCAAAAACAATAAACCTTCATATCAAAATAAAAAAGAGGACAAACACAAATACTCAGCAAATACTAAATCAACAGCAACTAAGGAAATGATAAC
>NW_006921815.1:1000519-1017755 GCF_000298275.1 Orycteropus afer afer
GGTTCAAACCCACCAGCCACTCCTCGGAAGGAAGGTTGGGCAATTCTACTTCCGTAGTGATACTGCCTTGGAAACCCAAGGAGGGGTCGCTATGAGTCGGCGCCAACTCGACGGCACATAACAGCAATAAAAACTTATGAGATAATTCTACTCTATCCCATGGGGTAATTATGAGTCAAAAATCAACTTAATGGCATTTCACAATAAAATTGCTTATATTTAAATTTTATTATTATTTTTGTAATGTAATAGGAAATAAAATCATTTCTGGAAACATCTTCAAGGGAGAATAATTGTACTACATCACGTTATGAGAGAAATCTAATAAATATTAGTTTGGGGGAGAAAATGGTTCCATTCCATACCTTTCCTTAACTCACTTGTTCACTAAACAAATAATATGTCAACTCTGTGCTCTGTATTGAATGAAGTGCTGGGAATATAATGGGGTCTGTAGGCATGGATCCTCCTCTTATAAGGAACATGGCATAAAAAAGCATTTATTTTTTTTTTCCTCTTTACATGAACTAACTTCAGTTTTTCACAAATTTTAAAAAGCTTATTTCTAAAAGAAACATTAGAAAATAATTTAATGAAAAGATTCAAGCCATAAAATAATATTAATAATAAAACTTATTTATTATTGTTTAATTAAATTAAAATGAGCTAAAAAAAAAAAAAAGAAACGGTCAGCTATTTTGTGTCTCAGGTTCTGTGCTTGACTCTTTGAGAAAAATGGAAGAAGAATAAACATTTAAAAACATTTTTAAACACACCAACATTTTAGAAAACCTTTCAGGTCATTTTGCATTAAAATGTGGGTGGCAAAATGAGGATTTTTGGCTTTATGGTTCACTTTTCTCATGAACATAGGCTAGTTACTAAATGATGCTTGCCTTCTGCCAATGACATTAGCATATTTACTAGAAAGATTTCTTCAAAGTGCAAGTATTTGATATCCTTATAATCTGTTCCACATATTAAGTTCAAGTTCATACTCAAAAACACACAGTGTGAAGTCAGAGTCTTCATAATAATTGGAAATATATGGCCTTCTCACAAAAAAAAAAAAAAAAAAACCTAAGAAAACTCTAGCTAAGAGCTTCAAATTCCCCTCTTTGCTTTATATTATATTTGTTAATGTAAATTTATTGTGATCTGCAATCTATTTTTTTTTCAATTCTACGTTTTTGCATAGTAATCATGACATAGCAGTCACTGTATACATGTTTCTTGTATAAAGTTCTCCTTTTGTATTTCTATTCTGCATATGCATTGTGGCCTCATTTAGTCATTGTTGCCTAGGTGAGTAAGACTTGAGCAACAATATATCCTTTCTAGACAAGGGTGAAGTTTCCAAATGATGCAAATAGTTAATAAACTCACTGAAAACCAAAAAGTTGAATGTCAGAGAATACTCAGAGGCACCTCGCAAGAAAGGCCTGGGAATCTATGGCCAAAAATCAGACATTAAAAATTCCTTATGATGATTGGAAAATAAGTCAAGGAAACAGGGAAATAAGGTAGATAATGGGTGATGAAACAAGACAAAGGGATCCATATTGGGGAAATTTCAAGGAGGATGAATATTTGTGGGTGAGGGAATAATTAAATGAGGGGATTTTAAAACAAGAAGGGAAAGCTGAGATAAATGTAATGAATAGTTTTGAGACAGCAGTAGGCACTGGATCTCAGTATTAAAGATAGAGCAATAGGGGAAAACACTGAGAAACATGAAACAAAGTCAGAAGGACATAAAATCAAACATATCTCATCAAATGGTCACATTAATCACAAATCCCTTTCATAAAATGGGTATGTTCACAAAATACATACAAACACAAAATATCAAAACTGGATCTATATCAAGCAAAAAGGCTGACTTCATCTGAAATGTTATACATCGCAGGGACAATGAGAGAAAACACAAAGAAATTGAAAGAATGGTGACAAACACTGGAAAAGCTATCAGAACAGATGTGAGTAGGGAGAGGGGCACATTTGGCCACAGCAGAAGCAGTCTTATTGTGAGTGAATAAAAATAGGAAAGGAGTTCTAATTTTGCTCCCACTTTCTTCCACTCTGTATGGAACAAACAGTGTCTGCCTCCACACGATGGATGACTCAAGTCTATGCAGGTTTTCTGTGGAATAAAATCACAACAATACAAAAACCATGGGTGAGAAGCAGGTGGGGTGCCTCACTAGCCTTAGATATGTGCATCCACTCCTTTCTTCCCACAGTCCTTCAAGGGTGGAGAATGACAATGAGGAGATCCCCTTTCATATTGTCTCTCTAAGTGCAGATGGCTTCCTGATAGGAAGACTTGTTAAGAAATTATTAACTGTGGTTTTCTGGTGTTGGGTCTCTCCAACCTTGAGCTTAGTTAGCCCAATTTTTTATCAGACACGTTCAATTTGGAAAGGAGAGTTCATGATATAGCGCAAGATATATATTTGAGGAATGATATCATCCACCAGCCACTCCTCAGAAGGAAGACTGGGCAATCTACTTCTGTAGAAATATTGTAGAAATATTGCCTTGGACATCAAAAGAGGAGTGGCTATGAGTCGTATTTAACTTGATGGTGGTGAGTTTTTTTTTTTTTTTTTTTTAATTTTTACTATGGCAGAAACTGGAGAAGTTAAGGTCTATAGTGGGAAATGGAGGATCCAAGAAGTTAACTACAAAGGGGGAAGTTTGTAGAGAAACATAGGGAAGTTGTTGGCTCTGAAGGACCTCAGCTAAGTTCCCCGTAGTGGGTCTACAGCATTTCTGGCTCAACAAGACCAATATTTGGAATGAAATTCTGAGCACAAAGCTAGCAGCAGCAAGGGCAACCCAGAACCTCTAGTTATCTCTCATCTGTCTTTCAATGCATCTAAGCATAAGGACGTCCAGAGAGTAATGATTGTTGCTTCACTTCTACCTTCCAAATCATGAGTACATTTCTCTTTTCACAAATCTACCTCAGAAACACAGAGAACAGAGGATTCTGCTAAGTTAAAAAATGTAGTTTAATTTAACCAAATTAACAGTACAAACCAACATCAAATGTATTAAGCTTATTGGGACTGACACAGGATAAAACCTGGTATTGCCAATTATATATTTATTGCTGGTTGTGTGCATAACCATACAATAAATTTTTGGGGAAAAAAATTCACAAATCAAAATATGCAAGCATTAGAGAAGTACAAATATTTTAAATGAGAGACAATAACTATGATTGATTATATCAAAAGTACTATTTGATCTGAAGGACCAAACATTTTTAAATAAGCCTAATAAACTTTAGGGGCTCTGGTAGCATAGTGGCTAAGGCACTTGACTGCTAACCAGAAGGCTGGCGGTTCAAACCCACCAGCCACTCCTCGGAAAGAAGGTTGGGCATTCCTACTTCCATAGTGATACTGCCTCGGAAACCCAAGGAGGGGTCGCTATGAGTCGAGGCCGACTCGACAGCAAACAACAGCAACAACAATAACAATAAACTTTAAAAAACGGTTGTAGTTATTGTTAAGAAATGAAAGATAGTAATATGAAACTAGAGAGGGAAAGTATAGGAAAATATTAAATCTGAAAAATGAAATGGTTACATCAAGGAACATATTTGTTGAAAAAGTAAAAAGGATGTAACAACTGTAAAATAAATTAGTGTATAATAAGGGGAATTGAAGTGATGTCTTGTTAATGAACACTTTTTAAAAAAATCAAATTAGGATGGTGTGCTCTAACATAATGGGGGTAAATCGAGAGAAATATATTGGATATCTCAGACTTCTTGATATTTCTTCTGTGTCTCACCATTACGTGAATATTTATAAATTATTAGCAATATTTGATTTCTGATTTGAGAGTGTGATTTAACAATTCTGCCCTTCATGATGTTTCATAAGAACACTGGCATTATTCTTTGACTAATATATATATATATATATATATATATATATATATATAGTTGTTGTTGTTGTTATTTGCCGTCGAGTCGGCCCCGACTCATAGCGACCCCTCCTTGGGTTTCCAAGGCAGTTATCACTACGGAAGTAGGATTGCCCAACCTTCCTTCTGAGGAGTGGCTATATATATAATATGTATATGTATTTAAAAAAAAAAAAGAGAAAAAGACTCATAGTGTCCCCTCCTTAGGTTCCTATGCAGTGTCACTATGGAAATAGATTGCCCAACCTTCCTTTTGAGGAGTGGCTGGTGTGTTTGAACTGCCAGCCTTCTGTTGTTGTTGTTATGTGCTGTCGAGTCAGCCCTGACTCATAGCGACCCCTCCTTGGGTTTCCGAGGCAGTAACACTACGGAAATAGGATTGCCCAACCTTCCTTCCCAGGAGTGGCTGGTGGGTTTGAACCGCCAGCCTTCTAGTTAGCAGTAAAATGCCTTAGGCACTGCACCACCAGAGCACCTTCATATTAAATATATACTTACTCAATCTGTATGCTGAGCAAGTATTCCTAGAGGCTAGACTATATGAAGAAGAACGTGGTGTCAGAGTTGGAAGAAGAATCATTAAAGATCTGTGCTGAAGCCACAACTTTGCTTACTGAAAGTGAGGATGACTTGAAACACTTACTGATGAAGACTGAAGAACACAGTCTGCAGTATGAATTACATCTCAATATAAAGAAAACAAAAGTCCTCAAAACAGGGCCTGTAAACAGAATTGCGATGAATGGAGAAAAGACTGAAGTTGTTAAAGAATTTCTTGGTTCTACAATCAACGTTAATGGAAGCAGCATTCAGGATATCAGATGACATATAGTGCTGCACAAATTGGCTGCAAAGGACCTCTTTCAACTGCTGAAGAGCAAAGATGTCTCCTTGAGGACTAAAGTGCCCCTGACACAAGCCATGGTATTTTCATTCACCTCATATGCATGTGTGCTGGACAAAGAATAAGGAAGACCAAAGAGAATTGATGGTTTTGAGTTGTGCTGGTGAAGAATGCTGAAAATGCCATGGACTTCTAAGAGATCTAACAAATTTGTCCTTGAGGAAGTGCAGCTGGGATGCTCCTTGCAAGCAAGAATGGCCAGACTTCACCTACGTTGGTCATGTTGTCAGAAGGGACCATTCCCTGGAGAACATGCCATGCTTGGTAAAGTAGAGGGTCCACGAAATAGGGGAAGGCCTTGACACAGTGGCTACGTCCATGGACACAAGTATAGCAAGAATTGTGGAGATGGCATGGAAACAGGCAGTGTTTTGTTCTGCTGTACATAGGCTCACCGTGAGTCAGAGATGACTTGATAGCCCTAACAGCAACAACGACAACACTTTCCACAGCTGACTGCTCTGAAAGGGATCACAATAGAAGGTCCTGGATAGAGTGGAGAAAAAGGTGGAACAATACTCAAAATCATTAAAAAACAAAAGAAAAGAAAACTGGCTTACTGACCTGATAGACATCCAAAGCTCTGAGACTATGGCCCTCAGAAACATTTCAAACCTGGAAAAGAATTTACCCTTGTGGCTCAACCTTCAGCCAAACAATAACACTAAGAAGGTATGCACTCATTAAAACAGTCAACCACAAATAATCAAAAAGGGAGCATTTGCCCAGGGATAAACTCAGAAGGCAAGAAGGGAGAGGAAAGAAGGACTACTGCAAATAATAAGCAGAAGGAGGAAGTGGGAAGAGTGCTGTTACATTGTGGCAATTGCAATCAATGTCATAAAACAAAATGTGTATGAATTGTGGAATGAATAACCAATTGCTCTATAAACTTTCACTCAGATCAAAATTACAAAGTTAAAAAATGTGGAACAAAACTCAAAACTTTAAAAAAGACCAGGGTTACTGGTTTCATGGAGCCTGGTGAAATCCCCAAACAATGGTCCCTAGTGATCCTTTGGGCCTGGAACTGAACTCAGTCCAATGGTTTCAGCAAAACAATAGACAGGTGTATGAGCTGAATATTTATACCAAGTTGGTATACTCTTTAGAACCATCAGCTATTGGAGATCAAAAGGGCAGTAATTGCACAGGGAGATAGTTCAGAGGGCAGGAATGTATATGAAAGAAAGACACAGAAAAAGGGAAACCACAAGGAGAAAGTGTGAAGAGAACTGTTACATTATGAGGATTGTAGTCAATATCATGAAACAAACTGTGTATGAACTGTTATATGGAAAATTAATTTGCTCTGTAAATTTCCACCCAAATCACAATTAAAAAAAAAAAAAAATCAAGGAGAAAAGCAAATTACAACCAAGCATATTTAGTAGATAACTAAATTTGGACAAAAAGTGCCTAAGGCATTTGACTGCTAACCAGAAGGCTGCCTGTTCAAACCCACCAGCCACTCCTCAGAAGGAAGATTGGGCAATTTGCTTCTGCAGAAATACCACCTTAGAAATCCAAAGAGGCATCACCATGAGTTAAATCGACTCCACGGCAGTGAGTTGGTTTTTTTTTTTTTTTGATGAATATGTCTACGTATATGAGTATATTTAAAGTTTTTATATATTCATTATCCTTTCCAGAAGCATACAGACTTTACTGTTCTATTTAATTACCTTTGTGCCATGAGTTTGGGATAAAGAAAAAAAAATCAATTTTGCACTTTAGATACTATAATATCACTTGAATTATTTAAACTATAAACAAATGAATAAACAAATGAATCTCAAGTGGGATTCATGCCAGGTATGCAAGGATGGTTCAACATCAGAAAAACAATTAATGTAATCCACCACATAAACAAAACAGAAGAAAGGAGCCATATGACTTTATCAATCTTCACAGAAAAGGCATTTGATAAAATCCAGCACCCATTCCTATTCAGAAATCTCAGCAAAATAGGGATAGAAGGGAAATTCCTCAGCATAATAAAAGACACATATGCAAACCCAATGGCCAACATCATAATTAATTGAGAAAGACTCTAGGCATTCCTCTTAGGAGCAACACCAGACAGGGATGCCTTCTCTACCACTTCTATTTAACATTGCCTTAAAAATCCTGGCCAGGGCAATAAGGGAAGAAAGAGAAATAAAAAGCATACAAATTGGCAAAGAGGAATTAAACCATCTCTATTTGCAGATGATATGATACTGTACATAGGAAACCCAGGAGACTCAACAACAACAATAAAAAAAAAAATTAAAAAAAAAAAAAAACTACTGGAACTAATAGAGAGGTTCAGCAACGTGGTAGGATACAAGGTCAACATACAAAAATCAATTAGATTCCTCTACAACAACAAAGAGACCTCTGGAAAAGAAATAAGGGAAATAATGCCATTTACAATAACTACTAAGAAGATAAAATATCTAGGAATAATTCTTACCAGAGATACAAAAGACCTATACAAAGAAAACTATAAAACACTGCTATAGGAGACAAAAAGGACTCTACATAAATGGAAGAATGTGCCTTGCTCATGGATAGGTAGACTGAAATACTGTGAAAATGTCAATATTACCTAAAGCAACCTATACATTTAATGCAATCCAATACAGATGCCAACAATTTTTTTTAAGGACATGGAAAAACCAATTACTAATTTCATATGGAAAGGAAAGAGACCTCAGATAAGCAGAACACTTCTGAAGAAGAACAAAGTGGGAGGACTCACACTCCTAGATCTTAAAACCTATCATACATCCACATTAGTCAAAACAGTTTGGTACTTGTACAATGATAGAGAGATAGACCAGTGGAACAGAATCAAAAGTATAGAAATAGATCCATCCATCTATGGAAAGCTGATCTTTGACAAAGGTCAAAAACTCATTAAATGGGCAAGAGATAGCCTCTTTAACAATGGTGCTGGCAAAACTGGATATCCACATGCAGAAAAATGAAACAAGACCCAAACCTCAACTCATACACAAAAACAAACTCCAGTTAGATCAAAGACTAAAATGTAAAACCCAAAACTACAAAATTCATCAAAGATAAAATACAGGCAAATCTAGGAGCCCTAATTTATGGCATAAATAGGCTATCAAACATAACGCAGAATGCATAAGAGGTAGAAGATAAGCTAGATGACTAAGTCCTTTTAAAAATTAAATTCATATCTGTATTGAAAGACTTTGTCAAAAGGGCCAAAAGAGAACCTACAAATTGGAGAAAATATTTGCCTATGATCTGACAAAAGACTTATCTCCAAAATCTGTAGTAAACTTCAATACCTCAACACCAAAAACACAAGCAACCCAATTCAAAAATGGACAAAAGACTTGAACAGACACTTCACTAAAGACAATATGCTGGCAGGCTACAAACACTGAAGGAATTGCTTGCAATATTTAGTCATTAGAAAGATGCAAATCAAAACAACAATGAGATATTATCTCAGCCCAGCAGTAATAGCAAAGTTCAACAGGACAGAAAATAGAAATGCTGGCAAGGTTGTGGAGAGATTGGAACTCTTGTGCACTGCTGGTGAGATTGTAAAATGGTGCAACCATTGTGGCAGACAGTATGGCATTTCCTTAAAAAACTGAAAATAGAAGTACCCTATGACCCAGCAATTCCATTACTAGGAATATATGTTGAAGAAATGAGAGGCAGTGCACAAACAGACATATGCACACCAATGTTCATTGCAGCACAATTCACTATAGCAAAGAGATGGAAACAACCTAAATGCTCATCAATGGATAAATGGATAGCCAGATTATAATACATTCACACAATGGAATACTATGCTACATTAAAGAACAATGAAGGATACATGAATCATCTCACAATGTGTATGAGGCTGGAGGACATTATGCTGAGTGATATAAGTCAGTTGCAGAAGGACAAATACTGTATGAGCCCATTACTGTAAAAAGACAAAGAAGGGTTTGCTTGGGAAAGAGAACTCACTTTGTAGGTCACTGAGGTGGGGAGGGAAAGAGAGGGATTAATTTGGGGCTAGTTAGGGGCTACACACTGATGTGGGTAAGTGGAGGGATGATCTACAAAGAGTCTGTGACCACCATGATAGCATCAGGAAAAGGGAGGACACCAAATTGACATAAAATATAGGCAACAGATGCTAATACCAACCAGTATATCCACAACATTGCATTGCCATTAACACCAAACACTAGGCTACAGAAAAACACATAAACGTCTGAGAAGCTCAGATGGGGGTCAGCGAACAGAATTATACCCTAGATCAAAGATAAATTCTGCACAGGCTAATCTTGCATAGATACTGTGATATAAAACACCCACAATCCTTACAGAAACAACAGAAGACAGACACTGAGTAATCCTTCACAGACAGCCAGACATTGTGGGAGAGAGATCCAACATATCTACCAACTCAGGACCATAATACTGGGGAACACCAGAGTCAATCGGCACAACAAAATACATAAAAGTCTTGTTCCTCATCCTACATTGGTGAGTAGTGACTGGCATCTTAAGAGCTTTCCAGCGACCTTCTAAGATGCAGCTACTGGTCTCCTACCATTGGAAGCGAAGAAGAGTGCAAAAAAATAAGAGTATTTGGAAGCAATCAGGACACGATGGCCCTCGAGACCAGAAGAAGTAGATGATGCCTGGTTACCTATGCTAACCACTCACGAAAGGATCAGATCTGGAGATCCTGAATAGAGTGAGAGGAAAAATGTGGAACAAAATCCAAAGACTCAGTAATGACCACTTACTGATTGGATGGAGTCTGGTGAGACTCCCCAGCACTATGGCCCTGGGATACATTCTGACCTGGAATAAAATTCACTCCCAGGAGCTGGCTCTTAGCCCAATAGTAAACAAGATGTACACGCAGACCACTCAACTCAGGGTGACGCACCCATATATTCCATGGAGATGCATCCCTTGGAGCAATTGATCATGGGGCACAAGAGGGGCAGCTGTTGCATGGAGGAAATGGAAGACACACAGGAGTGCATAACTATGAGGGGCACGGGGGAGGGGAGAGGGTCCCTAGTATGGGAGAGGAAAAGACAGGGTTAGGGTTGGGGATGGTAAATGGGGAGTGAAACTAAATGCACAACAAATGTTAAATGTAAAACAAACTCTGCTCTGTAAACTTTCATCTAAAGCACAATAATAAAATAAAATAAAAATAAATAAATAAAAACCCAAGGGGAAAAGAATCAATTGAACAGCTGGAATTATTTTTCATGTGATGTTGGCTTTTGAATATATTAAAAAAAAAACTATAAACAAAGCAGAACAAACAAGTAAAACCTTCTAGATTTAAGGTTAGAAGATTAAATTTTAATTCTGCCTCTTATAAGATACTAGTTTTGTGATTTTAGGCAAGTGATTTTCCTTACTTAACTATTCATTGTAATCCTTGTCCTAAAATATTTACAGGTGGTTAAGATACGTGAGAGTAATAGCAGCCCCAGGGTTGCGACAGTTAAGCCCTCAGCTGCTAACCAAAAGGTTGCTTTTCGAACCCACCAGCCATTACCCAGGAGAAAAGTCCTGGTGGTGTGTTGCCGTAAAGATTTCAGCTTAAGAAACCCTACGGGGCAGTTGTACTTTGCTCCATAGGGTCGCTGAGTCAAAATTGACTTGAAGGCACACAACAACCATATATGTGAAAGTGCCTTGTCCATTGCTAAGCAAATAATAGGGCAGTACTCCAGGATGTCCATTTCTTTCACACAAAATAAAATGAGAAAGAGGAAGAAGAAGAGTACATGGAGGAATAAACCCTTTCTCTTGGATAATTTTGCTTACAGCCCTTGTGGGAATTAGTTTCATTTCATAAAGTATATTTTAAGTAAAAGCAGATGAGTACAGTGCTAAAGCTATAACTTTCCTTGCCACCCACTATCAAGTGTTATTTACAGAATGCAATTGTATAAAGAATAGCAAGGGAAAATACAGATGGGCAAAGCATGTGAATTTTATATAGGTCTTAAAAATGAAAAATACCAGTGGATCTTAGACCAGCCTGACTTCATTCAGGATTCATTTTACTCTTGAGCAGATCTGAAAAGGGCAGGGAAACCAGAAGACCACAGAGACTCTTTCCCACTCACTGCACTCTGTTAGCAAGCTATTTTCAGGCATTTCCATCAATAATTTCACCCTTACAAATGGTTGTCGCAAGTGGGAATTAGTAAAATGATATCAACAGTAGGAATGATCAAGTAAAACACATCAATCAGTAGGTGTTAGAGAGAAAGACCTCAATATCTCAGCAGGACATATTGGAAATTTGGACCCTTGGGGCATTAGGAGCTTATACTAAGATGCAGATGATGACTTTGCAATGGGGACCTTCATGATACAGACAGAGCAAGTCTGAACGGTCTGTCAGAGTCAACTCAGAGATACCCCAGCCTGTGATTTTATAATAAATCACACAAGTTAAAGATATTGAAATCATGATGACTGAGTTCTCACATACCCAGATGAGCAAGAGATTCACATAGTCTGAAGAATTCCTGGGGGTGTTTACTTTGGCCCAGAAAACAGTTTGCCTTCTGCCAAGAGAGCAGAAACTCAAATGCTAATACTTAAGACCAATTATATAAATGCAGGCCTCTGGAAAGCCTGCTGTCTGTCTTGTGCCCAGCAGCCTTGGTGCCATTAGTAATGTGGAGGCCAGCTTTTTCTGTAGGACCTTAAGTTTAAAAAAAAAAAAAAAAATGCTTCTGGCAACATCTCCCACAGTCCTCTAGATCACTGTTTTCACAAACAGCAATACTAGCTTCTGCTGATTCACTTAGGCCTGAGTGGCTTCTGTCTCACCAAAGGATGAATAAAACTTCAGCATCAAGCCTGCTCTGCAAAACTCCAAAGCAAAGCTTCAAGTCCATAAAGAAATCAACTCACAGGAATTAATTTTGGAAATTACAATTTTATTAAAAATATTGGGAAGGATGGCATGAGTTATCCAGAAATCAAGGACAATATATTTTGCCCAGAATGAATGTCCTTCCAGACCTCAAGAAAGGTGTACTGATTTCTTTACATTCAAATTGTCAGAAAGAATTTGTCTCATTTCTTGCCAATAGTTCTAGAACCCAGATGTTCAGCTAGGTAATTCCCAGAATTACTGCTTTTCTATTTTAACTAAAAGCTTTGCAATTACTTCAACAAAAAAAAAAAAAAGGAAAAAAAAAAAATTACTCTTAAGGACCTGCTGATCCCTATCCTTATTCCATATAGTCTGAGGCAGTTCACAATCACCACCAAACTTACTCTAAAACTTCCTACCTTCAAATTGTGAATTTACAGGGGAAGAAAATGTCTGTCTGTTTGAGATCTTTTTTTTTTTTTTTTTTTGCCTCCAGATAAACCACCAGCATAGAAGTGTACATTCACTTCAAAGAAAAACTCTACCTCATGCAATGCCAGCATTGCCAAGCAACCAACCAGGTGTGCTGAGTCAACTCCAACATATGGTGACTCTATGTGGGTGAGTGTAGAACTGTGCTCCAAAGGTTTTCCATGGCTGATTTTTAAGTGGATCAGCAGTCGTTTCTTCAGAGGTGTCTCTCAGTGGACTTGACTCTCCAAACTTTCTGTTGGAAGCTTCATTAATGATTTGCACAACCCAAATACTCCATTTCACATGTTTGGGGTACTTTCACACAAGACACCCATAGATAATTACAAAAGTGTAAGGCTGTTTACAATAGCGGTAAAGAGTCAGACTTCTGGATTATTTTGCAGCTAACAATTACTAGTTGTATAAGCTGGACCAAGTCACTGACCTCCACTGTGTCTTTTGTTTCTGAGAATGTTGTTGTTGTTGTTGTTATGTGCCGTGGAGTCGGCCCGACTCATAGCGACCCCTCCTTGGGTTTCCGAGGCAATATCACTACGGAAGTAGGATTGCCCAACCTTCCTTCCGAGGAGTGGCTGGTGGGTTTGAACTGCCAGCCGTCTGGTTAGCAGGCAAGTGTCTTAGCCACTATGCTACCAGAATAATTTGATTTTATCAATGGTGACATAGTGCCTAAGACATTTGACTGCTAACCAGAAGGCTGGAGGTTCAAACACACCAGCTACTTCTCGGGAGGAAAAGCGGGCAATGTACTTCCGTAGTGATACCCGCCCCCCCACCGGAAACCCAAGGAGGCGTGGCTATGAGTCAGAAAAGACTCGATGGCACTGAGTTTGGTTTGGTTTTGGTGTCTCAGAACAACTGTGAAGTCTAAATGTAATAATCTATTTATAGGTACAATGAACAGTCATTGACTGGCATAAAGTAAATGAGCTATAATTTCTCTGACATAGGTTTGTTATACAGTCTGTTGTATTCAATTATATGTGTGGGTACTGTGTAATCATAGTTAAAGTAAGAGTAACCTACTACAAGAGGTTAAACAATATGAAAAATATTGTAGACAGCTTATGCAGAAAGAAAGGAAAAAAAAATAGATAAGAGCTTGAGATCTTATTTTCTAGACAATCTGTGCCAAAATATGACACTTTTAAAGGGTCACTAGAGGCATTTTTCCCACAAAGAATACAATTATTCATCTCTTCAAGGTGTGTTAGACCTTAAATTCTAAAACACATGGCTTGTGGAGGGCTGTGGTCTGCAGTGGGAGCCCTAACTCCGTTCTGAGTCTCAACATAAGTTTCAGATGCCATTGGGTTCTTGTGGCTATGCATAGACGAATTCCAGGACAAACATAGGTAGGGGCAGTTTGCCTTCAGAAAGAACGTGTTTGAAAGTACATTACTGCTGTCATACAAAGGACTAGGGGACTTGCCTAAGTGTGTCTTTTTCTAATTTAAATTAAGGTTGGGGTCTTGGTATTTGCTAGCTACCTTGTGTCTAAGACTCAGGCTGCACAGTCAGGAGTCCTATCCCAGCCAGAACCAATCCTGTAACCCTTTTCTATCTTCAATTATATTCTTAAGCCAGTCATGATCTTTTCCCCATTTATGTAGTCCCGCCCATGACATCGATATGTCGATCTTCAACCACTCATGATTTTGTAATGAATCCCTTTGCTTTTAATCATATATAATTAGCCCCACGGCCATGATTCAGCAAACTTCATTCAACTTTCCATACTCTGTGCATGCTAATGGCTTCTCTCATCCTGAATGATTGTCTTTGTTTTGTCTTTGTCCTGTTTAAGGCTTAATAAAAGTGTCTGTATTGAACCTGTTGGAATCTGGGGTCTTTTTTCCCCTATTACAAAGGGCATAGGTAATTGTGTCATTTTAAAACCAAAACTGAAGCACTGTGAAAGTATACAAAGTTATATCATACCTGTCTTTTGGTTTGTTAGTGAAGTGTTTTGGTTTGTTTGTGCAGTGTGGTTATTGTAGACATTCTGAGAAAGCTGACAGGGACACAAGCCCTTTTCTGAGGGATGTTCTACCCACTAAAGACCTTCAAAAATAACTCTCAGGCAAAAGACTTTCAGAGAATTTTACTTTTTCCTTTGTATCAGGCATCAGTTCCCAATTACATTTCCATGCTGTCATTTATAAACAGTGAATAGCTATGAAGGGGAGCTTTTCAGCAAAGCAAAGCAGTGACATCCAACCTCACTTGCCACATTCTATTTTCTTACTCCCTTATTTGAGACAGCCATGAAAATGTCATGATTTGAATTGTCAGAGTTAGTGATGGTATTTCAATAGGTTTCAGGAAAATTTACGTGTACTTTTATTCAAATCTTTATTGAATAATAGTGCTTTATCTTCATTGTACAAAATTTATAACACAGAAGACTGTGTAGAAGAATTAAAAGTCATCTAGAATCCTATAATCAGATAAAACTACTCTAAAATACTGATCGTATGCTTCTATAACTGGGAGAGACAGTCTCTTCACTCTTCACATTATACTTTGTACTTGTCATTATACTTTACATTAGAAGACTTCTTCTTATATTTGATTAAAACCAGGTAAACAAATTCCTGTTAATTATTTATATATTGATTTTATTTTTCATGGTTTTTGATTTATCATGTTTAAAAAAAATGTAAAACCAGTCATTCAATTTTTATGTGTGTATATGACAATCACCTATATATTTATAGTATTTTTATTAGTATGTTTTACATAAAAATTATTATTTAATTTCTTTTAAATACCTGCAATTTATTTGGGCATCTGTCATAAGCAAATAATAGAATGTGCAATCTTCCCAAATATCCTTTATTTCTGAAGTTGTTGTTGTTGTTATGTGCCGTCTAGTCGGACCCGACTCATAGCAACCCCTCCTTGGGTTTCCGAGGCAGTATCACTACGGAAGTAGATTGCTCCATCTTCCTTCCAAGGAGTTGCTGGTGGGTTTGAACTGCCAGCCCTCCAGTTAGCAGTCCAGTGCCTTAGGCACTATGCTACCAGAGTTCTAATACCATTTTTTATTCATGCACCAAGCCTGCACATACTGTGATCTGTTAAATTCTTGATGTTTATGCAAGCTAACTTTTTTAATTACAAAATTTTAAAATACATTTTACTGTTTTCAGGGGAAATCCTCTTTCATTATATATCGAAGCTTCTTTATTCTCACTGATTTAGTGATAATAGATATCCCAGATCTGACAGTACTTGTGTTACTTTTACTAAAACAGTTTTTAATTACACAGAAATTGAGAATTATTTCCCTAAGTTTCAATAAAAAACTTGTGGAGAAATGAAATGTATTTTGCCACATCTATAAATTAATTTTGAAAATGTTTAAATTCTTTCAATGTTCAGTTTTTTTCTATTGTTTTTTAATGTATTAAAAATGTGTTTCATTGATGCAAATGCTTATCTGTAGAGTCTGTACTATGTGTGAGATACTTCTCTACATATTGAGAATACAGAAGCAGCAAAATAGATTAAAAATCACAATAAAATACTGAAAATAAGAAGAGCAAAATGGAAAATTTATATTAGGCCACCAGAACTTTATGAAACTTATGAAAGAAAATAAAGCAAGGTAGTAAGGGTGCATGGGTGCATATTTTGTGATCAGGAATGGGCTCAACGAGAAAGTGATATTGAGTCTGGGAGAAATATGAGCCAGTGAATATTTGGGGGAAGAAAATTCTAGTAGCCAATTCAAATTTTATTATTATTATTATTAACCATTCTTTTAGGTTTTGTCATTTTTAAATTGATGCCAGTCATTTCTTACAGTTATTTTGATACATTTTAAATTCTCTATTACCAATAAAACTGATGTAATTATTTCATAACTAGTACCATTATTATTATGCCATCTAGGTTATTGTTGTGCATATGACAGACTTCTTTTGTTCTATTTACTTAGGTTTTTTTTTTTTTCTTTTTTTGTATGAAAACTCTATTTAAAATAGATTTTCATGGCATGTATGTAAAAATATAGTTACTACCAACCCTCCCAATCCCCAGTTGATGCATCCCAGAAGAAAGAACTTTCTATTTTTACCTATTGCTTCTGGTGGTCCATCCATATGTTTAAATAATATGTTCTCCCTGCTTTTTATTGCATTTTCTCTTTTAACTTCTTAACCACTTTCTTCCTTCACCACTCTCACACATACTTCTAGCTGTATCCCAATACATTTATACTTGTGTTTTTATTCAATCATTATTCTACATTCACTTTGTCATAATTATGTAAACATTGCTCAGATTGATATAACTTGGGTATAATGCTTAATTTTCTTTTTTTGTTTTGTTTTGTTTTCTTGTTTTTTATTTGCTCATCTGTTTTTACCTGTAACACGTACCTCATTTATTTGTTTAGTTTTTTTTCTCTCTCTGTTAGTATTACTTCCTCCAAAGCTCCAACAAACTTTAAAATGCCTCTCAATACTATCTATTAGTTTTGATTTGGTTTGTTTTGCTTTTCATGGGGAAATCTGTCAGGAGTCCTCCATCCTCCTGCTCCAACCTAGACTAGGGGATCTTGAGGCCACTTGAATCCCTGTCTTTCTCAGAGCTTTCTTCACTTTCATCCTGGATTTTCCTTTTCTTTTTTCCTGTGTTGGATACCCTTTATCCTTAATTTTATAGTCAATGGTCCTTTTATTTTGTTCAATTTTATCTGAGTGACGGTTCTATGACAATAGTTCAGAAGTCACAAAACTGTGGGCCTACAGGCCTGCCATCTGTCTTTTTTTTTTACAACTGCAGAACTAAGAATTACTTTTACATTTCTATATTACTGGCAATAAAAGAACATTTTTTAAAAATGAAAAATGCGGGGGGGCGGGGCAAGATGGCGGACTAGGCAGAAGGATTGCACAGACCTTCTTCAACAAAGAAAAGGGAAACCAATTAACACAGACACAGAAGATAATCTTGGACCCCTGAGCCTTGAAGGAAAGGATGCAGAA
>NW_006921815.1:1030411-1048547 GCF_000298275.1 Orycteropus afer afer
AAAAAAAAAAAAAAATGAAAATTGCATGGATTTTAATTAGAACACAGACATACGCATGTATTTATGTATTAATATGATAGAGCCCTAGTGGCACAATGGTTAAGCACTTGGCTGCTAATCAAAAGGTCAGGATTTGAACCTACCTACAGGAGTTCTGGTAGCATAGCCCCTAAGGCACTTGACTGCTAACCAGAAGGCTGGCAGTTCAAACCCACCAGCCACTTCTCAGAAGGAAGGTTGGACAATCCTACTTCACTACTGATACTGCCTCGGAAACCCAAGGAGGGGTCACTATGAGTCGGGGCCGACTCAACGGCAAATAATAACAACAACAACAACAACATTGTGGGGGAAACATCTTACCATCTGCTCCCATAAAGAAGATGGCCTAAGAAACCCTATGAGGCCATTCTACTCAATGATAACAAGGATGATATTATATGATATATAAATAAATATCCATATCACATTTTAATATAATGTTGTTGTTGTTGTTATGTGCTGTTGAGTTGGACCCGACTCATAGTAACCCCTCCTTGGGTTTCTGAGGCAGTATTACTACGGAAGTAGATTGCCCCATCTTCCTTCCGAGGAGTGGCTGGTGGCTTTGAATCACCAGCCTTCTGGTTAGCAGTCAAATGCCTTAGGCACTATGTTACCAGAGTTCCCATATGTATATATGTGAAGTATTCTTGTACTTCCTACATTTGGGGTTTCTTTTGTTTTGGTTTTTGAATCATGGCATCTGTATATAACAATATGTTGTTGTATAATAGAAAATAGAAATTTCATATTTTATTTAGTATTTTCTAAATCTATGAGTTATATATTATTGCTTCACATTTACCCAACATATAATGGCTAAAAGTAAAACAAACATTTATTGTCTCACCTTTTTTGTGGGTCAGAATTCTAGGAGAAGCTTAACTGGTTGCCCTTTTCTCAGGGTTCCTCTGGAAGCTATAATCATATCTCAGAACTAAACTGCAGAAGGATCTGGTTCTAAGCTCACCCATAAGGTTGCCGACAGGCCTCAGCATCTTGCTGGCTACTGGTTGAAGACAACAGTTCCTTACTGCATGAATTTCTCCATTGGAGTGAATACTTTCCCCAGACTGATGGGTCGGTCAAGGGGTGGAAGGAATAGAGAAAAGACAGAGACACAGAGATCAAGATTATAACCTCATCTCAGAGGTTATAATCATGGCACTTCTGCCATATTCTACCCATTGGAAATCAATCATTAATCCATTAATTCATATCATGCTCAAGAGAAGAGATTACACAGGGTTTGAACACCAAGAGACAGCAATCATTGTAGGTGATCCTGCCTCCCAGGATAAATTTGAGCTATACTTGAGCAATCTTTGTGGATTTTCTCTGTACTTTCAGTCTTTGTCATGTTATAATAAGATGATTGTGCTTCACAAAAATGAACATGGAAGCTTCCCATCTTTTCCTACACTAGAGAATTTTTTTTTTTAATCATCCTTGGGTATTACTTTTCCTCTTCAATATTTGAAAATTATTTGACAGTGAGATATTTTTAGTGGGTTTATTTTTTTTTTTTTTTCAGTTATTCAAAGATTGTTTGCCTACTCAAATTATCTTTTTCTTTTTTTTGATTCACTGCCAGATTATTACTTGCCTCATTGACAGTTGAAAATTTATTTATATATATTAATATATATGATTCTTCATAAGGATTTTATAATCTAATGCTCCCCTAATCATGTCTCCACCTCCAAGATAAGTGATTAGGCGTAATTCTGTATCTATGAAGTATCCTGGACGGGGCTTTACTTTTTTTTTTTTTAATTAACCTGAAAATTATTTTTATGTGTTTTGAATTTTATAATTTTCATTAATGTTTTACTACTCAATATTTCAAGAATTGTACTGCAATTTTACTAAGTTTTATAACCATATTTACAATTTTCTTTTTTATATATATAATTAAAAAGAATCACTAGTATTAACAATTCATTCTAGTCTTTTGTAAACCAGTTTCCCAATTGTTGAATTCTTTATATTGATTTCTATTATAAGAGACTGGAATAAATATTTAAGTATCTTCTTTCAGAATGGTAATCATGTCATATATTTCTGATACCTTATATTTCTGTGAAGATCAACATCTGGCATTCAAATATTAACACAACTTGTATGCATGTACGATAATGTCTTTTCTTTATTCTGCATCATTTCTATATTGTGTATATTGATTTTTATAGTTAAAAATTCTTGAATGATGATAGATGCCTTCATGGAAGTTCATTGCCAACCAAAAGGGACTGGAGACTGTTGTTGCTCTACTTAGTGTTTGTGGAGTTTCTGGTTGAAGAATTTATGTACATATGTCTAGAGAGAAGAAAGGCCTTGGTGTAACGCCCAGCAGTGGTGCAAATGGTTCAATGCCACAGTACTAACTGAAAGGCTAGCAGTTAAAATCCACCCATAGACACCTCAGAAGAAAGGCCAAAAAATCTGGTTCTGAAAGATCTCAGCCTTGAAAACCTATGAAATGCAGTTCTACTCTGAAACACGTAGGGTCGCCATTGTTACCAGGCCAAACGCGGGTCCCTGCCCGTTGCACAGTCAGGCCAAAACAGTTTACACACTGAGATTGAGAGGAGAGAAAATTATTTATTGCAAAGCAGCAGTGCAAGGAGTTAGGGGTAGTTAGCAACTCCCCTGAGATGCCATCAAAACACAGTTTTTGTAGGTTTCAGGAGAGGGGGTTGTGCATATTTACAAAAGGTTGAGGAATTTGGGGAGTGAACATGAAATGGGTGACATTGGGTAGGTCTCACTAGTTTCCTGTTATCAGTTGATAGGGGCTTGGGCAGAGGGGAGAGGGTCCACAATAAACTTTTTTTCCTTTTGTCCTATGGCATGTCCTTGGGCCAGAGTTAATTTACAAGTTGTTTCTAAAATACTTTTAGCAAGTCTATCATCTGCAGGAAGGAATGTTTTCCACTCAGTTCTTTAAGAAACTGAAGACTCATCTGTCTGGGGTGGGAAAATAGTTAGGGGTAATTTAGTTTATTTAAGTGTACTTATATGTTCTCATCTGGGTGCCAGGGTGAGGAAAATATTGGGGGTAATCCAGTCTACCCATCTATTCCCATCCAGGTACCAGGGTGGGGAAAGTAGTATTCGGTTTTACAATGAGTTGGAATCAACTTGACAGTAAAAAAAAAAGAAGAAAAGAAAAGTTATAGTATGGGTTTTCTGTCCTATAATCCCAAACTGGTTTTGAAATGTTTTGAAAAGTAATTAAGACATAACAAACTGCATTTTCTAGTTAATTGCTTCCTGAATTTCTCTTGTCAAAGACTCCATTTCCACCTATGCATCTGTTCTTTTCTTGTGATATTATAAATCCCAGATTCTTTGCTTTTTGACCATTTTCCCTCTACTATTTATTCTTTACTTGTAATGTCTTAATGCCTGAGACAGTAGCCATGCTGTCTGTGTCCCCCTATGGTTCCAGGAGAGGATAATGGAACATGTTTCCTCTTTCTCTTTGTCTCTGAGTCATGACTGCTGCACAGCAGTGAATTGCTTAATGTGGCCCTTCTAGCCATAGTCCTCCATTTCGTGATATATTGTAAATCCTAGACTCTACGCCTGTGTTTATGGTCCTATTTTTGAGTGAATTGTCTGTTGTATTGATGAGGCAGGATTCTATTGGGATGTATCTTGAATCCTGCCTTTTTGGAAGATGTGATTCAAGTCACTACCATGTGTTTCCTTGAGAGTATATATGTGAATTTTCTGACAAAGGTCACTCTCTTGCTCTGGTCTTGCATATGGTTCAACATCTCACCCCTGGTTCTTGGGATCTGACACGGCAGCCAGTCATCTGATCTACTGATTTAGGCTCATCAACCCTTGCAACCACTTGAGTGAGGAGAATCCTCCAGACCAAAGCCTGACCCACAGATTTGGGACTTGCCAGCTTCCACTACCATGTGACCTATTTTCTTGTTTGTTTGTGAGTTCTGTGAGTACAGTGGAGTGTAGAATCCTAAGATGGGAGGGAGAATACTGAGGTAAACAGGAGGGGTTGGTATTAGAGACTAAGAAGTGGTGCAGCAGTTTGGAAAAGCTGGACATTTGGGACATCTTTAACCTCCACCTCAGAGATACTGAACCTACTAAAAGAAATCATTCAAGCAATTGCTTTCAAATATGTGCTATATTATTAGTCAAATTATTTCCATGTTTGGGTAAATGGTTGTCCAGTTAGTGCTAGTTTTCAAAGTTGTGAATTTTATTCTGTCTGTTTTTAGTAATTATTTAATGTGGAGAGGCTATGTTTGAGAGCTGAGGAGACACTATTTTAAACCAAAATTCTAGGTTCATATCTAAATACCTCAGCAATAACTGATAAGTAGTATATATATATTACTATCTCTGATATTACGCATTTGACACCAATATTGATTTTCTTCAAGAATAGTAAAGTTTATTTCAGTGTGACTCTGCCTATGTTTCATAGAGCCTCATCCAGATTATAATTTAAAAAGGACATTGTTTCTTAGCATAACAATTTCACTAATTTTTTCCCACCAGGAATAGTAAAATGAATCTATAATTCCCCCCCCATACACCCCTAATTGTAACAGTTAATTAGCATATCATTTCACTTCTGTGTTGGATTGGGTTCTCTAGAGAAACACAAAAACAAGCAAAGTGTATATATATATTTATAGAGAGAGAAAGAGAGAGAGAGAGAGAGATTTATCTTAGGTAAATGGCTCACAGGCGTGTAGAAGCCGACAAGTTCAAGCTGAAAAGTTCGTCTCTGGAGGGGGATGGGGCCCGGAGCCGCCTGGCTTTCGCACGCAAGGCAGAGGAGTTCAAACCACAAAGTTCATCATGGAAAGGACAGCGTTTTGTTCTTACTGGAATAGATACTTATTCTGGATATGGATTCGCTTTTCCTGCACGCAATGCTTCTCCTAAAACTACCATCCGTGGACTTACAGAATGCCTTATCCACCGTCATGGCATCCCACACAGCATTGCTTCACATCAAGGGACTCATTTCACAGCACATGAAGTGCGGCAGTGGGCTTATGCTCATGGAATTCACTGGTCTTACCATGTTCCCCACCATCCTGAAGCAGCTGGTTTGATAGAACGATGGAACGGCCTCTTAAAAACACAAATACGGCGCCAGCTAGGTGTCAATACCTTGAAGGGTTGGGGCAATGTTCTTCAGGAGGCTGTATACCAAGTACCAGGAGATGTACTAATTTGCTCAAGCAGTGAAACCACATCAGGAACAGCAGCTGCAATTGGAGTCACCACCTGATTAAGTTTACGATAATCCACTGTCATTCTCCAAGATCCATCTGTTTTTTGCACAAGCCAAATTGGTGAATTAAATGGGGATGTGGTGGGAATCACCACCCCTGCATCTCTCAAGTCCTTGATGGTGGCAGTAATCTCTGCAACCCCTCCAGGGATGCGGTACTGCTTTTGGTTTACTATTTTTGTAGGTAGAGGCAGTTCTAATGGCTTCCACTTGGCTTTTCCTACCATAATAGCCCTTACTCCACATGTCAGAGAGCCAGTGTGGGAATTCTGCCAATTGCTAAGTATATCCATTCCAATTATGCATTCTGGTACTGGGGAAATCACTACAGGATGGATTCGGGGACCCACCGGACCCACTGTGAGACGCACCTTGGCTAAGACTCCATCAATAACTTGACCTCCATATGCCCCCACTCTGACTGGTGGGCCACAGTGACGCTTTGGGTCTCCTGGAATTAGTGTCAATTCAGAGCCAGTATCTAGTAATCCCCGAAAAGTCTGATTATTTCCTTTTCCCCAGTGAACAGTCACTCTCGTAAAAGGCCTCAGATCCCTTTGGGGAAGGCTAGGAGAAAGACTGACATAGATTTTTGGTAATGTAGTGGGTTCCTTCCTCAAAGGGACCTGGCCTCCCCTTCATTCAAGGGGTTGTGGGTCTGTAAACTGACTCAAGTCTGGGAATTGATTGAGAGGTCGTGACTCTGTATTCTGATGATTCAATCTAGGTTGCTGTTCACGTGACCTACAGTTTTTCTGTCTATATAGATCAAGTAAATATTTAGTAGGCTTGCCATGTATTTCACTACGAGAAACACCATGAGCAAGTAGCCAATGCCATAATTCCACATGAGTCAGGCTGTTCTGATTAGTGTTCCGACTCTGCTGTCCATTATAGTAACCACACCCACCTTGCCTTTGTCGATTAACTGCTGCCACTTGGCCCCTACTACCACGAGGTCCAGCCAAGTTGACACATCTTCAACTATCACAACTTCCTAAGAAGAAAACATTCTTTAGAGTGGCAGGTGGCTGGGTCCCAAGTCATATGAAATGTATACAATTTTTTTTTTGAAGAACAAAAAGTAACAGATACAATATGTCAGTAATATTGCCAAATTAGGATTGTATTTAGGGGATTTAAAAAAAAATTAAAATGCATGCATAAAAATAATGCTACAGCAAGTTTTCAAAATTTACCATTCAAGACCTTGGCACCATATGAAGCTTTAGTTATAATTATGGTTACTATTTAAAAATTTCTATATTCATTTTAGTCGAGAAAATATAACATTTTGAAATTTATATCTTTAAAAAATCATGCAAGCATATTTTCAACCTTGATATTTTTGCTTTTTTATTTATGTGTATTATCTTATAAAGAAATTACAAAACAACTAATATCAAGGTAAAAAATTACTACTAGGTAATATAGACTTATTGGCACAATGTGCAGCTCTACTGTCTTAAAATATACCTATGCCTGGAAGGTTCTTTCTAGAGTTAAGGAAACTGCCCTGATTTGCACTGACATTCAATATCTTCCCCCAGGCAAATACCTGCAGATAATCATCTGTTGATGCCTATCTATAGGCAGAGGAAACCTCAGAACAGTAGCTCTATAAAAGCAATCATTCCCTAGACTGTTAGAGGAAGGACATTACAGAACACAGAAGAATATTAGCTCCCATTTTGGTAGTTCTTTTCATTCCAAAGATTTTTAAAATTTGTCACTGACTTTTAATATTATTTTAGAAAATAAAAATGGCTACTCTATTGCTAAATTCTAGGTCGGAATGCATACCCATTGGGATATAGAACTTGTTTAGGTCTAGTAACTCAACCTCCATTTATTAATCATTCAGCATGCAGTGAGCATTGTACTTGGCCCAATAGGTCTATACCATGTAAATTTTGATACATAAGGTTTAAAAGAAATGTGTTTGGAGTCAGAGATAATTGCAATAGAATCTTGTCTCTGCCTTGATTGTATTCCATTTGTCAAGCTGCATAACCACCTGAAGAGTTAGATTCTTTATTTACAAAGTGAAGATATATTATCTAATTCCTTGAGTGGGTATGATGATATATGTTATATAACATCAGCAAAACTGCCCAGTAATCACTCTAGAGAAAATACTGGATAAATGCAAGCCATTACCATTATAATACTATAAAAAAAAATCTCTTAGTATCAATTGTGAAGACTCAGTTATATAAATGATATCTCTTTTTCCAACCTAAAAGTTTCTTAAAATATTTAGAAAGAAAACCATTGAGAACAGTGTTTCAAAACATTAAAAAAAAAAAAATCTGTTGCCTTCAAGTTTATTCCAACTTATAATAACTGTGTATGACAGAAATACCCTATGAAATCTCCATAGGATTTACAGAAGTAAGAAGCAACATCTTTCTCTCATGGAGTGGCTGGTAGGTTCAAACCACAACCTCTCCGGTTAGCCACTGAAAACTTAACCACTGTTCTTCCACGGCTCTTCAAAATATCCATAGCAAATATCAAAATGGATTATAAATTTAGACTGAAGATTGGGACAAAATTTTTATTAAAATTAAAAGTTCATGTTTAATTCTGCAACTGATCTGTCAGTTTGTTGAACTGTGGTGGGTTGTTTATTGCTATGATGCTGGAGACTATGCCACCTACATTTTAAATTCTAGCAAGGTCAACTATGATGAAGCTTCCAGACTAAGATAGAACACGAAGAAAGGCCTGGGGATTTATTTCCAATATTAGCCAAAGGCAACCCTATGGATCACAATAAAACATTATCTGATCATCAGTCATGAATCATGAAGATGGCACAGGATCAAGCAACCTTTTCTTCTGTTATACAAGGGGTTAGTATGAGTCAGAACCAAACACGGGGCAATTAACCACAACATGATTTCTTAATAGAGATAACACTTTCAATGTGTGAAATGTTCATGGAAAAGTATGTGAAAAAGAAGAATTGATTGAGCAAAACAGGTAAGTACTCAAAGTTATCTCTCAGAAATTATACTTGACCTTATTAGGAGAAAGACTAAACTGAAATAAATGAAAAAAATTCTCATTCGTGATGTAAACAGAAAAAGGACGGGTGATGATTAAGAGTTCATAATTAAAACAATTCATGCTATTAACACAGAGATATCACCAAGTCTCTATAAAAAGAAATGACAACTGTTAGCTAAGTAAGATATTAATACTGTATGGTTTCTAGAAAGGGGCTCAAAGAAAATATATATCAAAAATTATCTTAAGTGCTAGATTAGGAAAAGGCTATCTCAGAGCCAAAAAACAACAACAAACAAACAAACAAACAAACAAACAAACAAAAAACTAGACACTACTTTGTGTGTTCATCAGGTTTTCACTGGTTAATTCTTTGAGAACTGGATGGCCCCTTCCTTCCTTTGAGTATGTCTTAGTCTGGAAGGGCTGCTGAAACCTGTCTGCCATGAGTGGCTCTGCTGGTATTTGAAATACTGGTGGCATAGCCTCCAGTCCCACAGTAACACACAAGCCACCACAGGATCTTTAAGAGTTGGAGCCGACTTGATGGCACCTAACAACAACAAAAACACATGGTATATATTGCACTCAGGATGTCTTAAAGGTTATAATTCCTGATCCCACAGAACCACAAGATACTAGAATGAAAATTCCAAGTACCAACCAGACCACGGGTGTTATGCCCATTTAGCCTGATCAAGTCATACACAGGAGACATATTCACAGTGTTGGCAATACTGAAAGCTTTATTCACAAACAAGAGAAACTATACATCAGAAAAAATGGTCATCACTTCCACTGCAAGCACTCTTCCCTGGCTCAAAAATTGTTGGAGTAGGATGGAAAAGTTCCACAGATGGTCCATATCCTTTCACTGTGAAGAAATAACTCTAGACTCTTCCCAACCTGATTTCCTACTCCAAGGATTGCATGTTTCACTGTATGATGTGCAATGCCAAATTTCCTGCCTGATCATCCAAAGAAGGAGGTAGTCAGACATGAAGTCATGAGCCCAGAATTGTATCTCTTTACCCTGATACAATAAGATTTGGTGCTATACTGGTTTAGCACTCAAAGGAGCTTTGGTGGTGTAGAGGGTAAGGCATTTGGCTGCTAAGCAGAAGGTTAGCAACTCAAACCCACCAACTGCTCCTTGGAAAGATGATAAGGCAATCTACTTCCGTAAAGTTTACAGCCATGGAAGCCCAATAAGGGTCTCTATGAATCGGAATCCACACATTCGCAGTGTTTATTCTTAAAAAAAAAAAAAAAAAAAAAAACAGAAAGTCTGTAGATCAAACTGACTAGCTTCCTTAAAGACTTACAACCTTGGAAACCCTACTGGGCAATTCTACTATGCCCTATTGGTTCACTATGTATCTGAATCTATACGATGGCAACAGGTTGGATTGCTGCTTACTTAGACAAACCATTAGAATTCATGGGAGCTCTGGAGGCATAGTACCTAAGGTATTTGATTGCTAACCAGAAGACTGGTGGTTCAAACCCACCAGCCACTCCTTGAAAGGAAGACTGGGCAATCTACTTCTGTAGAGATACCACGTCGGCAACCCAGGAAGGGGTCACTATGAGTCAAATAAACTCCAAGGCAGTGAGTTTGGTTTTGGTATTTTAGGCTTCATAGAGAAAGTTGTGGTGGTTTGTCCCAAAGCCCAAGCATACTTAGAGAAACTTTAGAGCCATCCAAAGGGCTGACTCTTCTTGTGGTGCCTATATGTCAATTTCTATAAATCTTGTTTTAAATCTTACTTCTTTCCAAATTTTATTCTTACTCCATGTGTCTTAGGCTGTTGTTGTTCTTATTGTTAGATGCCTTCAAGTTGTCTCCAACTCTCAGGGACCCCATGTATAACAGAACAAAATTATGCCAGGTTGTAGGGCATCCTCACAATGCTTGCTATATTTGAGTCCATTATTGCAGCCACTGTGTCAATCCATCTTGTTGAGGGTCTTGCCCTTTTTTTCTGACCCTTCACTTTACCAACTATGATATCCTTCTCCATGGAATAGTCCCTTCTGCTAACCTGAACAAAGTAGGTGAGATAAAGTCTGGCCACTCTTACTTCCAAGAAGCATTCTGGCTGCACTTCTTCCGGGAAAGATTTGTTCATTCTTCTGGCGGTCCATGGTATTTTCAGCATTCATTGCAAACACCACAACTCAAAAGCATCAACTCTTCTTTGGTCTTCCTTATTGAATGTACAGCTTTCACATGCATATGAGGTGATTGAAAATAGCATGGCTTGGTCAGATGCACATTAGTCTTCTAAGGACATCTTTGCTCATTAACATTTTAAGGAGGTTTTTTTGCAACAGATTTGCCCAGTGCAATACGATGTCTGATTTCTTGATGCTTTTTCATGGGTGTTGATTGTGGATCCAAGTAAAATTAAATCTTTGACAATTGTAATCTTTTCTACACTTATCGTGATGCTGCTTATTGGTATAGTTGTGAGAAATTTTGTTTTCTTTATATTAAGCTGTAATCCATACTGCAGATTGTAGTCTTTAATCTTCATAAGTAAGTACTTCAAGTCATCCTCATGTTCAGCAAGCAGGGTTGTGTTGTCTGCTTATCACAGGTTGTTAATGAGTCTTCCTCAAATCCTGATGCTCTGTTCTTGATACAATCCAGCTTCTCAGATTATTTGCTCAGCATACAGGTTGAATAAGTATGGTGAAAGGGTTCAGCCCTGATACATACCTTTCCTGATTTTAAGTCAGACGGTATTTCCTTGTTCTGTTCAAATGACAGTCTCCTGGTCTATGTACAGGTTCCTCATGAGCACAATTAAGTGCTTTGTAATTCCCTCTTTGCAATGTTATTCCAAATTTGCTATGATCGATACAGTCGAATGTTTTCCCATAGTCAATGAAACACAAGTAAACACTCTTCTGGTATTCTTTACTTTCAGCCAAGATCCCCCTGACATCAACAATCATATCCCGCATTCCACATCCTCTTCTGAATCAAGCTTAGTTTTCTGAAGTTCCCTGTCGATATACTGCTGCAATCATTTTTGAATTATCTTCATCAAGATTTTACTTGCATGTTATATTAATGATATTTTTTTTATAATTTCCATATACTGTGGGATCACCTTTCTGTGGAATGGGTACACATGTGGATCCCTTCTAGTCAGTTGGCCAGGTAGTGAATTCCAGATTATTTGGCCATAATAATTTTACCCAAAAGTGCATGGCTTAAAACAACAGAAATGTATCAACTCACAGTAATGGAGTCTTAAAATTGAAATCAAAGTGTCTGAAGGGGCATGCTTCTTCTGACAGTTCTTGGGAAGAATGCTTCCTTTGCTTCCACCTAGATTCTGATTGTTCTGGAAATCCTTATTCCTTGCTTTGTAGCTGCATCAATCAAATTTCTGATTTCATCTTTACATGGCAGCTTCCCTCTGTATCTGTCTGTTTCTTCACATGACCTTATTAAAAGGACAAAAATCACTGAATATATTGTCGTTGTTGTTATGTGCCGTCTAGTCGGACTGACTCATAGCGACCCCTCCTTGGGTTGCCGAGGCAGTATCACTGCGGAAGTAGATTGCCCCATCTTCTTTCTGAGGAGTGGCTGGTGGTTTTGAACTGCCAGCCTTCTGGTTAGCAGTCAAGTGCCTTAGGCACTATGCTACCAGAGCACCTCACTGAATATATGGCTCTGGTATGATCAAACTCACCAGCCACTCCTCAGAAGGAAGATGGGGCAATCTACTTTTGTAGTGATACTGCCTCAGAAACCCAAGGAGGGGTCGCTATGAATCGGGTCTTACTTGACGGCACATAACAACAACAACAATCTTGTGTGACTTCATCCTAAATAAATATATATGTAGGACCATATTTTCAAATAAGGTCACATTCAGAAGTTCCAGGTAGACATGAATTTTAGGGACATGCTAGTCAAGCCAAAGTCAACCCAATATACCTACATACATATAAAGTTTTACTCAGATTTATATTATACTGAATAGCAATCATTTGCTTGGAAGTGCACAAAATAATGACTCTAACATGCACAAACTATTTGATTTATAATACTTCCTATGGATAATAAAAATGATGAGCCTAATTTATTATAACTTTCAAAATTTTACACCTGTCAAAGATTTTCATTAAGATAGACATGCTTCAACATCACTTAACTAGTCTTGAGGAAGCATGACTTACAAAATCATCTTTATTAGATGCTAGGTAAAATTAATAAAATAATTAGTGTTAGCGAAATTCTAGAAAATGAATAATTAATATTCCTTTCTTTCATTCTCATCTTAGAACTAAGTGAAAATAGAACATAGGTGGCCAACAGAAATCAGGATGTCACCTTTATTAACCATAAACAGATTTGAAAATAGGCTTTAGAAATTTGGCTCAAATGGCCTAATAATACTCCCTGACCTACCCTACAAAAACACTCTTGCCCATTATTCTTCCCCAATTAGTTGTTGTTGTTGTTGTTATATGCTGCTGAGTCAGATAGCGACTCCTCCTTGGGTTTCTGAGGCAGTATCACTACGGAAGTAGATTGCCCAACCTTCCTTCTGAGGAGTGGCTGGTGGGTTTCAACCGCCAGCCTTCTGGTTACCAGTCAAATACCTTAGGCACTATGCTATCAGAGCTCCTTCCCCAATTAGTAACTACCTTTAAATAATTTTGTTCAATCAAATTAAGGTATTTAGACTAATGCAAAGAATGCTTAAAACCTGTGTTGTCCCTTGAAGGGCATAGATCTTAAAACCCATCTCAGCTATCGTCAAAAGAGATAATAGAAGAGAGAACCTCCCCAACAATGATGCTAGGAGTTACAGAGAGCACTGGGCAGGGAAGTGCCACCAAGAGAACATTTTCAGCCCTAAGCCAAACTCCAAGGCCTTCATAATGCCTTCTGAGTGCAATTTCACAATTGTTGTGTGTAACAGCAGATTGTTTCCTGTTCTCATTTCTGAATGGATGTGTTTATTTAAATTATCCTGTCCTTGTTTCACCACTAAATACTTGATGTGTAGAGGCAAATAACTTGATGGAGTCACATCTGATTTTCTGAAAAGCTCACTATTTATGACTGGGGATTCTAGAATTTTAAGCTGAATGCAGTGACTGAATGACACCTAGGATTTATCCCATATGGAGGAAGGGATTGTTCTATTTCATGATAATAAGGTGGAAAGGGGACTTTTATGACCAGAACTGATATTAGTTGTGGCAAATACATGATGGGTGGAAGTTACAAGAACCGATTCTGGACTGAAGCAATGAAAAAGCCCTGCACAATACCATGTGCTCTCTTTTCCTCCTGAGAGCCAACGATAGAAAAGGGTCTTGAATCACTACTTGAAAAGGTAGTACCCTAGAGAGTTCCCAACTTTCTTCAGAATTTTCTTGAATCAAAAATAAACTTCAATTAAGTTGAAATCTTAAACTTTGGGGATTTAATTTTTGTTATTGTATCTATACTTTTTATTTTAACTAATTATATAAGTAGGAGCTCTGATAGTATAGTGCCTAAGGCATTTGACTGCTAACCAGAAGGCTGGTGGTTCAAACCCACCAGCCACTCGGGAGGAAGGTTGGGCAATCTACTTCCGTAGTGATACTGCCTTGGCAACCTAAGGAGGGGTCGCTATGAGTCAGAGCCAACTCGACGGCACAAAACAATGACAATGACATCAAATTATATATATTATAATATATATACATATACATGCACACACACACATATACACATATATATATACATTATACACATTATATCAGAGATATATTCACATGTGTGTATATGCATATATACATATATATATATATGCATGTTAGGTTGTTAGGTGCCATCAAGTTGACTCCAACTCATAGTGACCCTGTGTACTGCTGAATGAAACACTGCCCAGTACTTGCCAGTTCCATGATCCTTGTTATAACTGGGCCCATCCTTCTGAATGGGAAGGGAATGGTCCCTTCTGACAACATGGTCAAAGTAGGTGAGATGAAATCTGGCCATTCTTGCTTGAAAGGAGATTCTGGCTGCACTTCTTCCAGGACAGATTTGTTCTTTTAGCAGTCCATGGTACATTCAGCATTCTTTGCCAACACCACAACTTGAAGGCATTGACTCTTCCTCAGGCTTCCTTATTCACTGTTCATCTTTCACAGGAATATGAGGCAATTGAAAATACCATGTTATGTGCCAGGAACACCTTAGTCTTCAAGGACATATCTTTGCTGTTCAGCACCTGAAAGAGGTCATTTGTAGCAGATTTGCCTAGTGCTGTACATCTTTTGATGTCTTGATGGCAGCTTCTGTTGGTGTTGATTGTAGAACCAAGTAATATGAAGTCTTTGACAACTTCAATCCTTTCTCCATTTGTGATGCTATTTACTAGTCCAGCTGTGAGGAATTTTGTCCTCTTTGTATTAATGTGTCATCCATACTGAAAACTGTAGTCTTCAATTTTAATCAGTAAATGCTTCAAGACATCTTTACTTTCAGCAAGGAAAGGTGTGTCATCAGCATACCACAGGTTGTTAATGAGTCTTCCTCCAATCCTGATACCATGTTCTTCTTCATATAGTTCATTTCTTTGCTTTCAGCCAACATCCATCTGACATCAGCAATGATATCCTTCATTTCATGTCCTCTTCTGAATACAGATTGCATTTCTGGAAGTTCTCTGTTAATACAATGCTGCAACAGTATTTGTATTATCTTCAATAAAATTTTACATGCATATGATATTAATGATATTGTTTTATAACTTCCATATTCTGTGGGATCACCTTTCTTTGGAATGGATACAAATATGGATCTCTTCCAGTCAGTTGGTCAGGTGGCTCTCTTCCAAATCTCTTGGCATAGCTGAGAGAGTGCCTCCAGCATGGCATGTGTTTGTTGAAACATCTCAATTGGTATTCCATCAATTCCTGGAGCTCTGTTTTTCATCACTTCCTTCAGTGCAGCCTCAAAATCTTCCTTTAGTGAAATTGGTTTTTGATCATATGCTAACTTCTGAAGTGGATGAACATTGACCAGTTTTTTATTGTACAGGGACTCTGGGTATTCCTTCCATTTCCTTTTGATGTTTCCTGCATATTCAATATTTTGCTGTAGAATCTTTTAGTATTGCACTCAAGGCTTAATTTTTTTCTTTGGTGTTTTCAGCTTGAGAAATGCTGAGCAGGTTCTTCCTTTTTGACATTCAAATTCCAAGTCTTTGCACATTCCGTTAGAATAATTGACTTTGTCTTCTTGAGCTGCTCTTTGAAATCTTCTATTCAGCTCTTTTATCTGTCATTTCTTTTATTTGCTTTAGCTACTGTTCACTCAAGGGCAAGTTTCAGAGTCTTTTCTGACATCCATTTTGGTCTTTTCTCCCTTTCCTGTGTTTTTAATGACCTTCTGCTTTCTTCATGTATGATGTTTTTGTTGTCATCCCACAATTCTTCTGGCTTTTTGTCACTGGTGTTCAATGCATCAAATCTATTCTTAAGATAGTATCTAAATTCAGGAGGGATATAATCAAGGTCATATTTTGGCTCTCATGGATTTGTTTTAGTTGTCTTGAACTTCAGGTTGAACTTGCTTATGAACAGTTGATGGTCTGTTCCACAATCAGCTCCTGACCCTGTTTTGGCTGAAAATATTGAACTTTTCCATCACCTCTTGCCACAGATGTAGTCAATCCGATCCTGTGTACTCCATCTGGCAAAGTCCATGTGTGTAGTAGCTATTTGTGCTGTTGAAAAAAATGTATTTGCAATGATTAATTTGTTGGTCTTGCAAAATTCTATCATGTGATCTCCAGCATTATTTTTATCAATCACCATGACCAAATTTTCCAACTACTGGTGATTCTTATTTCCAAATTTTGCATTCCAGTCACCAATGATAATCAATACATCTTGATTACATGTTAGATCAATTTCAGACTACAGAAGTTGGTAAAAAATCTCCAATTTTCTTATCTTTGGCTTTGGTGATTGCTGCCTAAATTTGAATAATAGTAGTTTTTACTGGCCTTCCTTGTTGTTCTTGTTATTATGTGCCATCAAGTCAGACCTGACTCATAGCAACCGCTCCTTGGGTTTCTGAGGCAGTATCACTTTGGTAGTAGATTGCCCCATCTTCCTTCTGAGGAGTGGCTGGTGGGTTTGAGCCTACAGCCTTCTGGTTAGCAGTCAAGTGCCTTAGCTACTATGCTACAATAAGGATATTATCCTATCATAGATAGCATTGTACTTCAGGATAGATCTTAAACATTCTTTGTGATGATGAATACCATGCCATTCATCCTCAATTTGTCATTCCTAGCGTAGTATATCATATGGTTGTCTGATTCAAAATGGCCCAAATCACTCAAGTTTAGCTCACTAAAGCCTGGGATATCAATCTTTATCCATTACATTTCATTTTTGACAACTTCCAATATTCTTAGATTACTTCATTTATTCCATGTTCCAATTATAATGGGTGCTTGCAGCTGTTTCTTCTCATTTTGACTTGTGCCATGTCAGCAAATGGAGGTCCCAAAAGCTCTGCTTTATCCATATCATTAAGATCAGTTCTACTATGATGAGGCAGCTCTTACTCAGTCATATTTTGAAAGACTTCCAACCTGATGGGCTCGTCTTCCAGCACTGTATTGCACAATGTTTCATGGCTTTTCACAAAATTTTCCAGTAATAGTGTTTCATTTATATTCATAAGTTTTTTTTTTTTGTTCTTGTTTTTTTTAAATTGTGATTTGGATGAAAGTTTGCAGAACAAATTCACTTCCCATAGAGCAGTTCACATACACTTTGTCTCATGACATTGACTACAGTTTTCCACAATGCAACAGCTCCCTTCCCATTTCCTCCCCATAGTTACTTTTTCCCTGTGTCCTTCCCTTTCATACACTTCTGCCCCCTGAGCTGTCTTCCTGTGCATACACAGCCCTTCTGTTCTCCTTTGATTGTTCTCTCCAAGGAGTGTATCTACCTACTGTAAATATTCACCTCATATACCTGTCTTTTGTTTGGCTGGAAGCCACACATATGGGTTCACTTCCAGATCTGAAGGACGGCTGGGGGCCATAGTCTCAGTAATTCCATCAGGCTTTATCAGACCAGCAAACCTGGTCTTTTTTTTTTTTTTTTCCCAAATGATGTTGAGTTTTGTTCAACATTGTTCTCCCACTCTAACATTCATAAAGTTTCTCCTGGCCAATTCTTTGAGAAGTGGATGACTTCTTCCTTCTCTGAGTTTCTCTCAATCTGGAAGCTCTGCTGAAACTCATTCACCATGGGCAACCCTGCAGCATTTGAAACACCAGTGGCACAGCCTCCAGCCTCATAGCAACATGCAAGCCACCACAATATGACCAACTGACAGATAAGTTTGTCTCCTTTAGCTGTTCCAAATACCTCCACTCACTTCTTGGCCTTCCCTTACCTGTATCCGGCCTACGGCCCTGGCTTCCCACTTCCTGCCTGTGTGTGTGTGTATATGTGCATGTGTATCACATATACAAAAGCCAAACCAAACCCACTGCTGTGGAGTTGGATCCAACTCATAGCAACCCCTCCTTGGGTTTCCATGGTGGTATCACTGCAGAAGTAGATTGCCCAACCTTCCTTCCGAAGAGTGGCGGGTGAGTTTGAACAGCCATATAAAACAATAATTTAAATAAAATTGGGCTTAGATACACACACACAAAGGAGCTCTGGTACCATAGTGGCTAAAGCACTTGACTGCTAACCAGAAGGCTGGCAGTTCAAACCCACCAGCCA
>NW_006921815.1:1054207-1064989 GCF_000298275.1 Orycteropus afer afer
GACTCATAGCGACCCCTCCTTGGGTTTCCGAGGCAGTATCACTACGGAAGTAGGATTGCCCAACCTTCCTTCCGAGGAGTGGCCTACCTTAGTAGTTTTTAATTTCAGAGGCCAGAAAGTCCCCATCTCTCTCTCCATTCTTCCTCCTAAAAAAAAAAGGAAAAAAAAAAAAAAGCTAAGCTCCTCTCTTTACATTAAAATTAATTTAATGAAAATAAGATCTTCACTCTATATTGGAGTTTGTATTTAAAATGCAATTACTCCTGGATAATGTACCAATTAATTCATACACCCTCAAACCAGGTTAGGGTGAAAGGTTGTTACTGGTAATATAGAATACAGGGCAATGAGAGAGAGTTTATGAAGATTTCCACAAATGCAAACCAAATATAATAAGTATAACTAGATTCCCCAAACATGAACTCCTCTTACTTTACCTTTGCAAAGAACCACCCATCGCTGAATATATAGCTGTTAAAGCTGAATTATCATTAACCTTGAGAGAAATTTCATGGTGCATGTTTTATTGTTCTCATTTCATTCCTAATTTTAAACTGAGATCTACTGTCAAGCAACTTTTCTTTCTCTTTCAATAATTACCTGAAATTCCAACTTCTACGTGAAGTTTTCAGTGATTAAGTCATTTAAAGAAATTAAACCCATCTTGAGAAATAATCAGTCAGAGCATTATCCATTTTAGATGAGTCATCTGAATAATAACTGTAAAAAAAAAAAACAAAAAACTCCTCAATAGCACTTTTAGCCTGATTTTTCTCCCCATAATTGCTTTAATCCTTCAGCACAATTACTAAATGTCCACACACTTCTTTTACAATTTTACTACCCAAGTTGCTTGCTCGTGCTCATCAGCTTTGCAAATTAATAGTATGTTAAATGCATCAGGGTAGCTTACTTGAAAGGAAAGCTAAAGTGAATTTTTGTAAATGGCTAATGAATGTGTCTTAAATGACATTTAGGAAGTTAAAGTTTTTTTTTTTTTTTTAAACTGTAAAGTAAGTTTCTACTTTTTTCTAGATTGCATTTATCCTATGACATTTAGGTTCATTAGTACCCAAAATAGCAGAATTAATAATGGCAATAATAACTACCTATTCATTTAGCCCCAAATGTGAGGCAGGTGCTGTTCTCGGCATTTTATGTACATCCTCTTATATTTAACTTTTAAAACAAAGCTGTGAAATATTTTATCTCTATCTCAAACTGCAAACTGTATGCACAAATCGAGTATCATTTGGGTAAGTATACTCTCATCTATTGTTTTTCAAAATTCCTAAGTTTTTAAATAATAAACTCTGTGGAGGCAGAGAGCATTCAACATTGTGCTCTTCAGTAAACTTTCTTAATTACAAATGTTAAAATTTCAGGAAATTACTTTTCATGAAAAATTATATAAAATATAAAGGTACAGAGAAAACTCAATAAAATGAAGTTGTCTTTTGTTTTAGTTAGTAATTAATGTTATTATTTCTATGTTATCAATATACATGTCTCTTCATCTACAAAGACGTGGATTATTCCTTACATTTCTATATGAAAGAAAATGTTAACTAACAAATACTATATAAACTTTTAATGAAGAGGATATTTTTGTGGCAGAAACTAAAATTTGCTATAGTCAATTTACACTCCAATTTCTTGCTAACTGAATTCCAATTTTGTTGTGCAAAACTATTATCAGTTGTAGGAGTTATTTTGACTGAGTATAAATCAGTCTAAAGATCTCTGGAAGAATAGTGGCTAAAGCATTCAGAGGCTAACCATAAAGTTTGGTAATTTGTACCCACCAGCCACACTATAGGAGAAAGATGAGGCAGTCCAATTCTTCAAATATATACAGCCTTGAAAACCTCATGGGGCAGTGCTGCTCTGACTTACAGAGTAACTATGAATCAGAATTGACTTGATGAAAGTGGGTTTGGTTTTTGTTTTATAATGCAGTCTTTGCAAGTTTGTTTCTTTTGCCAGATATTTATTTTTCCAAACTTACTCTAGCACTAGGAGTAGGTATGTGACACCTCTGTCCAATTAGATGTTGTAGAGAGGTAAATTTTAATACAATTATAGCCTCGAAGTACACTACTATCCACACTATCCAAGAGACCATCATGGAGCAGAGGGAACCAAAGGTCAAATTAAAGCGCTTCATTCACAGAGTTTGTCAAAATCAAGTTAAAAGAGTGCAAAGCAGGAAAAAGAGATAGGAAAAGTTAATATGTTTAGGATAGCATGTAGCAAGATGGGAAGGACAAAAGTACCTCAATCTTGGGTACACGATTTTTATATGTCTTATCTCTTTCTGTGCCATGTCATTTTTCCCTGTTGATGGTATAGTTAAGAAGACCAAAGTTGAGATTCAGCAGAGAGGCCACAGACAAAAAACATTCTCAGCCAAAGATATTTGTTCCATTGGAGAGAAACAGTGAGAAATATACGCAGTCAAAGTAGTATCTTGATAAATAGCCAAATGATTTGTGCTTCTTGGCCACAGTGAGTATTACCAAACGGTAACCTCATGCAATGGGATACTGGTGCTGCAGTGGTAGAATTTCCAGCTTTCATGCAAAAGACCCAGGTTTGATCCCCAGCCAGCATACCTCATAAACAGCCACCAGACATTCATCAGTGGAGGCTTAAGTGTTGCTATGATGGTGAAGCAGTTTCAGTAAGGAAAAAGATTAAGACAGACTAAGAAGAAAGGCCTGGCCATCTACAACCAAACACTCAGCCAAATGAAAACTATATGGATCACATCAGTTCAACCCATAACCAATCAGGGGGATGGCACAATACCAGGTAGCATTTTGTTCCATTGTTTATGTGGTCACCATGAGATGATTGCCTACTCTACAGCAGCTAATCAAACAAATTTTTTTTCATAAGACCTCATGAATATTAAACATAATAAAGGGCTTATATGCAAAACCAACAGCCAACATTGTTCTCAATAGAAATAGATGAAACCATTCTTTCTGTGAGCAGGAACCAGACAAGGATGCCCTCTATCTCCACTTCTATTCAACATTGTATTGCAAGATCTAGCTAGGGCAATAAGGCAAGAAAGGGAAGTCAAACACAACCAAATTGGTAGAGAAAAATCAAACTAACCCTATTTGCAGATGATATGATCCTATACATAGAAAAACAAAGAGACTAGCAAGAAAACTACTGGAAATTATTGAAAGATTTAACACAGTGGCAGGATATAAGATCAACACAAAAATCAGGTGGATTATATTACACCAGCAAAGAGGTCCATGAAAAAGAAATAAGGAAATCAATACTATTTACAAAGATACCAAAAAAGATAAAATATTTGGGAATGAACCTTACCATTAACACAGAAGACCTATACAAAGAAAACTACAAAACACTACTTCAAAAAACTATAAGAGATCTACACAAATGGAAGAATATACCATGCTCATGGAAAGGAATATTGAACATTGTGAAAATGTTAGTACTACCCAAAGCAATCTATACATTCAATGCAAACCCAATCAAGATTCCAGCAGCATTCTTTAAAGACATGGGAAAACCAATAACTAATTTTATATGGAAAGGAAAGAGACCTCAGATAAGCAAAGCACTACTGAAGAAGATCAAACTAGAAGGTCTCACACTCCCAGATCTGAAAACCTACTATAGGGCCACAGTTGTCAAAAGAGCCTGGGATTTGTACAATGACAGATACATAGACCAGTGGAACAGAAGTGAGAATGTAGAAATAGATCCATTGACCCATGGTCAGCTGATCTTTGACCAAGGACCGAAATCCATTAAATGGGGAAGAGAATGTTTAACCAATGGTGCTGGCAAAACTGGATATACATTTGCAGAAAAATGAAACAAGATCCGTACCTCACACCATGTGCAAAAACTAACTCCAGATGGATCAAAGACTTAAATGTGAAACCTAAAACTATTAAGTTCATCAAAGGAAAAGTAGGGGCAAGCTTAGGGTCCCTAATTTATGACATAAATAGACTATCAAGCATAACCCAAGATGCACAAACAGCAGAAGGTAACCTAGATGAATGAGAGCTTCTGAAAATTAAATTCTTATGTGCATCAAAAGGTTCCTCCAAAAGAACAAAAAGAGAACTTACAGATTGGGAAGAAAATATTCAGCAATGACATATTGGACAAAGGACTTATCTCAAAAATAACAAACTTCTGCACCCGATATCAAAAAGATGAACAATCTAATTAAAAAATGAGCAGAAGACATGAACAGACACTTCTCCAAAGATGATGTTCAGGAAGCCAACAAACACATGAAATATTCACGATCAATAGACATTGGAAAGATATAAACAAAAACAACCATGAGGTACCACCTTCCTCAACATTAATAGCAAAGTTCAGCAAGACAGAAAATAACAAATGCTGGCAAGGATGTGGAGCGATTGAGGCTCTCATACACTGCTGGTGGGACTCTAAAATGATACAACCACTGTGGAAATCGGTATGGTGATTACTTAAAAAGATGGAAATAGAAATAATATTTGATCAAGCAATCCCATGACTAGGTATATATCCTAAAGTAGTGAAAGGCAGGACACAAATAGATATATGCACACATGTATTCATTGCAGCACTATTCATAATAGCAAAGAGATGGAAACAATGTACATGCCCATTCAACCAAGGAATGGGGAACCAAAGTGTGGTACATGCACAGAAGGAAATATTGTGTAAACTTAAAGAGTAAAGTGAGCTAAAATGGACTGGTTTGGGACATTTTGAATCAGACAACCATATAATCTATTATGCTGGATGTTTTGATTACCTAGTGCTACTCTGACAAAAATATACTACAAATGGGATGGCTTTAACAAATAGGAATTTATTCTTACAATTTTGAGACTTTACGTCTGAGTTCAAATTGCCAAGCTCTAGGGGCTGGGTGAAAGCCCCTCAACCTTGGGCTTCAGCTATGCCTCCTGCTCTCAGCTCACTAAGCTGGAGGCTTTTCACTCAGCTGCTGGCTGCTGAGGCTGACAAACCCAAGGTCGACAAGTAACAAGGCACAGTCCTGATATTACCAAACCACAAGGTGGTCACTAATTCAAGTCCATTAAAAGTCCCAAGATCAGCAGAGCAAAGCAGGGAGCTGAAAATGACTCGGCTACATGAAGGGATCAAGCATGCCATAAGCTACAGACCATTCTTAAAGCTACTTTTTATAAATGGGAAGAAGACCACATCCCTAAAGCAGGTACTCAGCTGCTCACAGTAGATTCCACCATGTAGTTGATTATCAGTCTCATCATGGGGATACTACATCCAGTTGCCCAGCCACTCAACCAGGCCCAAGTAAAAAGCCAAGCTGACACACAAACTTTACTATCACACTTTGTTGTTGTTGTTGTTCGGTGCCATGAGTCATCTCCGACTCACTGAGACCCTATGCACAGCAGAACAATACACTGCCTAGTCCCACATTAGCTCTGCAATCCTTGCTATACTTGAGCCCATAGCTGCAGCCACCATGTCAATCCATCTCATTGAGGGCCTTTCCCTCTTTTTTTGACCCTCCACCATACCAAGCACGACATCCTTCTCCAGGGATGGTCCCTTCTGACAACATGAGCAAAGTAGGTGAGATGAGATCTGGTCATTCCAGCTTCCAAGCAGCATTCTGGCTGCACTTCCTCCAGAACAGATTTGTTAGTTTTTTTAGCAGTCCAAGATACTTTCAGCATTCTTTGCCAACACCACAACTCAAAAGCATTGACTCTTCTTAGGTATTCCTTATTCATTGTCCAGCACTCACATGCATATGAGACAGTTGAAAATATGATGGCTTGTGTCAGATGCACCTTAGTCCTCAAGGAGACATCTTTGCTCCCCAGCACTTGAAAGAGTTCCTTTGCAGCTGACTTGCCCAGTGCTGCACGTTTTCTGATGTCCTGTCTGCTGCTTCTATTGACATCAATTATAGAACCAAGCAATATGAAGTCTTTGAAAACTTCAATCTTTTCTCCATTTATCATGATGATACTCATAGGTCAAGTTGTGAGGATTTTTGTTTTCTTTATACTGAGATGTAATCCATACTGCAGACTGTATTGTTCAGTCTTCATCAGTAAAGGCTTCAAGCCATCCTCACTTTCAGCAAGCAAAGTTGTGTCATCAGCATATTGCAGGTTATTAATGATTCTTCCTCCAGTCTTGATACCACGTTCTTCATATAGTCCAGCTTCTTAGATTATTTACTCAGCATATAGATTGAATAAGTATGGTAAAAGGATACAACCTAGACACACTCCCTTTTTGACTTTAAACAATGCAGTGTCCCCTTGTTCTGTTCAAATGACAGTCTCTTGGTCTGTGTAAAAGTTCCTCAAGAGAAAAATTTAGTCTTATGGAATTCCCATTGTTCTCAATGCTATCCACAATTTGTTGTCATCCACACAATTAAATGATTTTTGCATAGTTGATAACACAAGTAAACATCTTTCTGGTATTCTTTGCTTTAAGCCAAGATCCATCTGACATCAGCAATGATATCCCTTTTCCATGTCCTCTACTGAATCCAGCTTGCACCTCTGGAAGTTTTCTGTCAATATATTACTGCAACCACCTTTGAATTATGGTTTTACTTGCATGCCATATTAATGATATTCAGTAATTTCCACATTCTGTGGGATCACCTTTGTTTGGAATGGGTACAAATACAGATCTCTTCCATTCAGTTGGCCAGGTAGCTGTCTTCCAAAACTCTTGGCAAAGCCAAGCAAATGCCTCCAGTGGGACAGCCTTTTGTTGAAACATCTCAATGGATATTCCATCAATTCCTGGAGCCTTGTTCTTTGGTAATTCCTTCAGTGCAGCTTCAACTTCTTCCTTCAATACTATTGGATCTTGATCATATGCCACCTCCTTAAATAAATGAAGATTGACCAGTTCTTTTTGGTTATACTTTAGGATAGATCTTGAAACACTCTTTGTGATGATGAATACCACGTCATTCCTCTTCTAATTGTCATTCCTGGCATAGTAGATCATATAGTTGTCTGATTCAAAATGATGTACTTCCGTGGTGATACCACCTCAGAAACACAAGGAAGGGGCGCTATGAGTCAGGATCAACTTGATGGCAGTGAGTTAATGGCTAGGATATCAATCTTTATGGGCTCCATTTCATTTTCTACAACTTCCAATTTTTCCTAGAATCATACTATGTACATTCCATGTTCTGATTCCTAATGGTTGTTTGCAGCTTTTCTCCTAAATTTGAGTCATGCCTTGTCAGCATATGAAGGTCTCAAAAGCTTTGCTTTATCCATGTTAGGACGGTTGGTTCTACTCTGATGATGCAGCTCTTTCCCTTTCATATTTTGAGAGCCTTCTGACCTAAGGGGCTCATTCTTCTACACTGTATCAATGTTTCCAGGCTATTCACAAAGTTGCACAGTAATGTATCAAACAGTGTTTCTCTGCTCTTCATAGGGTGTTCCCTGGCCAATTCTTTGAGAAGTGGCTGGCCTTTTCCTTCTTGCTAGACTTTCTTAGTCTTCTACCACATTGGGAATGACAAAATGAAGAGGAATGGTGTGGCATTCATTGTCACAAAGACTGTTTCAAGATTTATCCTGAAGTACAAAGCCATCAGTGACAAGATAATATCCATATGCCTACAAGGAAGATTAGTTAATACTACTATTATTGAAATCTATCCACCATCCACCAAAGCCAGGTATGAGGAAATTAAAGATTCCTACCAACTTCTGAAGTCTGAAATTGACTGATCATGCAAATAAGATGTGTTGATTATCACTGGTGACTGGAATGCAAAATTTTGAAAAAAGAAAAGTCACTGGTAGTTGGAAAATATGGCCTTAGTGATAGAAATAACACTGGAGAAGGCATGGTAGAATGTTGCAAGACCAATGGCTTGTTCATTGAAAATACTTTTTTCAACAACATAAATGACAGCTATACATGTGGATTTCACATTATGGAATATACAGGAATCAGATTGACTACATCTGTGAAAAGAAATGCTGGAGAAGCTCAATGTCTTCAGCCAAATAAGACCGGTAGCTAATAATGGAACAGACAATCAACTGCTCATATGCAAGTTCAACTTGAAGTTGAAGAGAATTAAAACAACTCATTGAGAACCAAATAGCACCTTGAATATATCACTCCTGAATTTAGAGACCATCTAAAGAATAGATTTGATGCACTGAAGACCAATGACTGAAAACAAGAGGAACTGTGAGATGACATCAAGAACATCACACGTGAAGAAAGCGAAAGGTCCTTAGAAAGACAAGAAATGAAGAAAAGACCAAAATGGATGTCAGAAGAGACTCTGAAACTTGTCCTTGAGCAGAGAGCAGCTAAAGCAAATGGAAGAAATGACAATATAAAAGAGCTAAACAGAAGATTTCAAAAAGCAGCTCAAGAAGACAAAGACAACTATTATAATGAAACACGCAAAAGCCTGGGGTTAGAAAACTAAAAGGAAAAAAACATGCTCAGCATTTCTCAAGCTGAAAGAACAGAAGAAAATAATTAAGCTTCAAATTGCAATATTAAAAAATTCTATGGGGAGAGTTCAAAATGGAGTCAAGCCAGTGAGCAGCACACTTTATCCCTCTAGCATCTAAGGTCTTGAATAACTAGCTACAACAGTTTAAATTAGGAATTTCACTGCTCTGAACAGCTCACAGATTCAGAGTACATCAAACATGCAAGAGCAGAATTAGAGGAAAGGCACAGAGAGATTATTTGCGAAAGAGCTACTGGAGGAGGACAGATGGACGGGCACCCGAGAGAGGCATTGGAAACTCTTCTAGAGCAGTCACTGTGCACCAGGCTAGGGCACCTGCCTGAGATCCTCTAGCCAAAAGGGAGGACACCTTATAACAGCTTACCAGTGACCACTCTACTATTCTGGTGGACAGCAGCGGAGACTTGCCTCCAGCAGCTCATCTTGATTTTTTGGAGGTAATTTGGGTCTCCTGGGGGCTGGCTGCGGTCACTGGCACTTCCGCTGAGATTTGGAGGAAAACTTACTATTGAGACAGGAAGGGTAGCTAGCTCCCTCTCCTCCCAGCGGGTCACAGAGTAGACTGGGGCCAGACTGGGAGACTTCGTGCTTTTCTTTGTCACAGAGATCGGGACCGCAGGTCACTAGCAGGTACTCCTCTGACCCACAGCTCAAACTGCATTCATCTTAGTGCTGCAGCTGGGCAGTACCACAGACAAACTCCAGAACTGGCCATTAGCAATCTGGCGAGATTATGTCAGCATCGCAGACAGAAGGAACAGGGAAAGGGAAGAAGTCACAATCCCAGGATTTTTGCCTTGGTGCCAATCTTTAGTGCTGTGGGGCCGCGGAGGCGAGATCTTTGAGTGTGCCTGAAATTGGCAGAAATTTGTGATGCTCTAACAATAAGAATCTTTCCTGAATTGAGCTGCAGTCTTGCAAATAAATACATCATCAAAAATAGCCTGCTCAAAGCCCTAGAAACTGGCCCTAGCAACACCAAGCTTTCCTTCTTCCACTCCAACCTTCTCTGCCAATATCTTCTCTCACTTAATAGAAGAAAACATATTCATCCAATTATCATAAAACCTTTCACTTCAAACTCTAAACCCTCTTTACGACAAACAGAAACACATATCCACACTACACACAGGGATTCTACCACCACAAAGAAAACAGCAGAGCTACCCAACACACTTGCATCAATTAAAAAAAAAAAAAAAAACAGCTTCACCTGTTCAAACTATTAAACCATAAAACCAAGACAAAACAAATCAACACATAACCAGCAGCTAGTGACAACCTAAAGAGACAGTGCTCTACCAGATTCCAGGGACTTAAGAAGAGGTTCTGCTTTCCAGTAACCCCAACAACTCTCCAGGAGTGCACTGCATGACTGAAGATGTCCTAGTCTACACCTTCCTTTTTTTGTTGTTGTTGTTTTTTCTCTCTTCTTTCTCTCATGGTTAACCTGTCCCTTGTTAGTTTGTTTTGTTTGTTTGTTTGTTTTTGTTTTGTTCTGCTTTTGCTTTTATTTTCTTTTATATTGTTGGTTTGTTTCTTTGTTTGTTTTCTTTATTCATTATTCTCATTCTCTTCCTTTTTACTCTCAGTGACCTATCCCCAGATACTGCATTGCAGATTTATCTGTTTTCTTCTCCTTTTCCCCACTTTTTTCTTTTTTTGGATTACTGGTCCTGTGTGATATCAGGGTGTATTTTTTGTACATGTGCTTATAGTTTCTTCAATGGTTATTCAATTATATTTTTTGCCTGATTCACTGGGAGACAGCAACAGTCCTCATGAGATACAAGTAAACCCACACCTCCTGCAACTTCACTTACTGAGCAAGAGCCAGCACCTCTTTCTCCACCAAAGGGCCAATGATAAAAAGCCACCAAAAAGAGCCTGAACCACCCTTGGCTGCTCTTCACAAGCAATTAACAGAGATCTTAATAAAATACCACAATGTCTTGGAAACAACAGATCATCACAGTCCACACAAAGAAGCAAGATAAAGTGGTAGAAACAAGAGATCAGGATCCTGACCCAGAACACATTCCTGAGGAAGAAGCAGCATTAGAACTCTCTGATAAGGAATTCAAAAGAATTATATTTAGGTATCTTCAAAGGACTGAGAGACAGACCACAAAAAACACAGAAAAAACCTTAGAAGAATTCTGGAAGAAAATACAAGAAAAAAATGACAAAATAAATGAAAAATTAGAAATGATTCTAAATATACAGATAGAAATCCA
>NW_006921815.1:1068713-1069289 GCF_000298275.1 Orycteropus afer afer
GTCAAAAGAGAACCTACAGATTGGGAAAAAAATATTTGGTAATGACATATCTGACAAGGGACTTTTCTCTAGAATTTATAGAAAACTCCAACAGCTCAATAACAAAAAGACAAACGATCCAATTAAAAAATGGGCAGAAGACATGAATAGACACTTCACCAAGAGGGATATTCAAGCAGCCAACAAACATATGAAGAAATGCTCACTATCATTAGCTATTAGAGAAATGCAAATCAAAACAACAATGAGGTACCATCATGATCCAGCACTAGTAACAAAGTTCAACAAGGCAGAAAATAACAAATGCTGGCAAGGATGTGAAGAGATTGGGACTCTCATACACTGCTGGTGGGACTGTAAAATGGTACAACCATTGTGGAAAACAATACGGTGACTCCTTCAAAATTTCGAACTAGAGATACCATTTGACCCAACCATTCCATTACTAGGTATATATCCTAAAGAAGTGAGAGCCATGACAAGAACAGACATATGCACACCACATTCATCACAGCACTATTTACAATAGCCAAAACATGCAAACAACCTAGGTGTCCATCAACTGAGGAATGGATA
>NW_006921815.1:1070454-1090145 GCF_000298275.1 Orycteropus afer afer
CTAGCTTCCCTTTAGGTCTGGAATTGAACACACACCTGTAGCTTCCAGCCAAGCAGTAGACAGGCATACTAGTTGAGCATTTACCTGAGGTAGATACACTCCTTGGAGAGAACAAGCAAGAGAGAAAGAAGGGCTGCTCAGGCACAGGGAGACATAACAGGGGGTAGGAGTACATGGAGGTATGGTCACAGAGGAGCGGTACCTATCGGGGGGAAGTGGGAGAAGAGATGTTGCAGTGTGCTAAATTGTGGTCAATGTCATGAGACAAAGCGTATGTGATCTGCTGTATGGAAAGTGTATTTGCTCTGTAAATTTTCACCCAAATCACAATAAAAATAAAAATTAAAAATAAAAAAGATTATATGGGAAAAATATTGAATGATGCAGGAAACATCAGAAGAAAATGGAAGGAAAACACAGAGTAAATGAAAAAGAATTGGTCAATATTCATCCATTTTATGAGGCGGCATATGATCAGCAACAAATAGTATTGAAGGGAGAAGTTGAAGCCACACTGAAAGAACTGGTGAAGAGCAAGGCTCTGGGAATTGACAGAATACCCACTGAGATATTTCAATAAACGGATGCCCCGCTGCAAGCACTTACTCCACTATGGCAAGAGATTTGGAAGACAGCTACCTGGCCAACTGACTAGAAGGGATCCATATTTGCACCCATTCCAATCAAAGGTTATCCCATAGAATGTGGAAATTATTGAACAATATCACTAATATAACATGCAGTAAAATCTTGCTGAAGATAATTCAAAAATGGTTGCAGCGTTATATTGACAGAACTTCCAGAAATGCAAGCTGGACTCAGAAGAGTACATGGAACTAAGGATATCAATGTTCATGTCAGGTGTATCTTAGTTGAAAACAAGGAATACCAGAAAGAAGTCTATCTGTGTCTTGTTGACTATGCAAAGGCATTCAATTGTGGGTATCATAACAAGTTATGGATAACACTGAGAAGAATGGGAATTCCAGAACATTTGATTGTGCTCATTACGAACCTATACATAGATCAAGAGGCTGTTGCTCGAACAGCAAGGGAATACTGCATGGTTTAAAGTCAGGAAACGTGGGTGTCAGGGTTGTATCCTTGCACCATATTTATTCAATTTCTATGGTTAGGAAATAATCTGAGAAGCTGGATTATATGAAAAAAATGTGGCATCAGGATTGGAGCAAGACTCATTAAGAACCTGCAATATGCAGATAGCACAACTTTGCTTGCTTAAAGTTAGGATGACTTGCTGCACTTACTGATGAATATTAAAGACTGCAGTCTACAGTATGGATTATACCTCAATATAAAGAAAACAAAAATCCTCACAACTGGTCCAATAAGCAGCTTTGTGATGGATAGAGAAAAGATTAAATTGTCACGGACTTCATATTACTTTGTTCTACTCTCAACACCAATGGAAGCAGAACTCAAGACATCAGATGACATAGGGTATTGTGCAAATCTGCTGCAAAAGACCTCTTTCAAGTGATGAAGAGCAAAGATGTCTCCTTGAAGACTAAGTGCCTAACCCAAGCCGTTGTATTTTCAGTCGCTTCTTATGCATATGAGAGCTGGAAAATGAATAAGGAAGACAGAAGAAGAGTCAATGCTTTTGAGTTCTGGTGTTGGAGAAGAATGATAAGAGTACTATGGACTGCTAAAAGGACTAACAAATCTGTCCTGAAAGAAATGCAATCAGAATGCTCCTTGGCAGCAAAGTGGAGGGTCAATGAAGAAAGGGAAGGTCCTCAAAGAGATGGATTTGCACAGTGACTGCAACGTTGGGCACAGGTATAGCAAGGATCATGAATCTGGCACAGGCTTGGGCAGTGTTTCATTCTGCTATTCATATGGTCACTATGAGTTGGGAATGACTCTATGGCACCTAACAACAACAACAAAGGATCATGTAGAATCTGCAAAACACTCCATAATGTGGATGAACTTAGAGAACATTATGCTGAATGTATTAGTTCACTATTGTAAAAAGTCAAGGAAAGGTTTATACGTGAAAGGAAACTTTCTTTGTTGGTTACCAGGGATGGGAGGGGAAGGCAGTAAAAATTCCTAGATAGGGTGAAGAAACAAACAAATGTGTGTGTGTGTGTGTGTGTGTGTATTTAAACCAAAGATTATTAGTGGGTATCAGGGATAATAGGGAGGTGGAAAGGGGAAGCTTTTGTTTTGGGGGAATTGAGTTTATGCTAATAGTGGTGGAATATGTTGGAAAAGGATAACAATGATTGTGGCACGACAACAAAAACAATTATCAATATCCCTGAGCTGTAAATGTGGAAGTTGTTATATTGGTGAATGTCTCACTGTGTATGTTTTCACCACAATGAAAGTTTAAAAAAAATAAGTTTCAACAAATACATGAATATATTAAAAAAAAACTCATGAATATTAAGAGCCTGAACATTTTAAGACTCTTGCATATTCAGACTCATGTGTATTTAGTATATCATAAATATCTAGTACACAGATACTTCATGAGTATTAGATATCTCTTAGCCCTTTCAACCTCTTCTATGTTTACCACACATATGCTCCACCTCCTAACTACTTAAAAGTAACACATTCTATGAATTCTATCTTTGCTTAATAAACTCTTTGCTTTCTAGTTTTTTTAATCTATAATTAAAATATTTCAAAAGGTTTTGCCTGTGTTTATTATCTCTAAACTTACTGATAATAAGAGTTCTCAATATTGTTAAAAAGAGGATAAACATTTCAGATGTAAAGGAAAATACTTGAATGCATATGGGAAATACACATATATATCTGGTGGCATAGTGCCTAAGGCATTTGGCTGCTAACCAGAAGGCTGGCAGTTCAAACCCACCACCCACTCCTCAGAAGGAAGATTGGACCATCTACTTCCATAATAATACCACCTCAAAAGCCCAAGGAGGGGCTGCTATAAGTCAGATCCAACTCAACAGGAGTGACTGTGTGTGTGTGTATGTGTGTAATGCTGGGTAATCTACTTCCATAGCAGTATCACCTGGGAAACCCAAGGAGAGGTCACTGTGAGTCAGATCCAACTCAAGGGCAGTGAGGGGGATGTATATATATATACACATATAGCCATATAGCCATAGACTAACACCTCATGTTTTCTACATGCTAACTTCCTTCCAGCTTGGAATGCTGGTATACAAACATGATTCTGTGGTCTGTGAGTGCTATCTTGCTTCTACCATGATGAAAAGCCAACATGTTGGAGATAGAAGAGTTCCAAATTAGAAAAATCTCTGTGCTTTTGATGACATTGTTAAGCCACTGAATGAAATCAGGACGTGCTTACTCTACACATTTCATAAAGTAAGCAATACATGGCCTCTTTATCTAAGTCATCATTAGAATTTCTTTTATTTTACTCAAACAATTCTGATTCAAAGGCCAATCACCATCCCTCACAGACAAATTCTCCATCAAAGGAACCAAAGTTATAACTAACAACATGTTTGAAGCTTTTTCTTAGAAAAAAAGAAAATAAAACCTTTCACAGAAGATGTGAAAGTATCCTTCAAGGCATGTCTTATAAATACTTTAGCACACATACAGTTTTCAGCAGAATTCAGTCCATTCTCTCTTCTTCCAAGGACTGCTCACAGGAAAAGAAAAAAAGCTTTTCTGTTCTGTGTGTGTGTCTGTGTGTATATCAAGATACCATTATCCCTCTTATGTTTTATTAACGTATGTGTTCACAAATACAGAAAATGTTTCTTCTTTATTTCATTCTTTGGATATATGTGTTCTAGTTAATACTTTCACACCAATTATTTATTTTATTTCATATAAACATGTAGTTGTTGGTAGTTGTTATTCTATGGTTAGTTGTTGATTCTGACTCCTGGTGACCCCATATGCTAAGGATAGAACTGCCTCAGAGGGTTTTCAAAGCTATGACCTTTAGGAAACTACAAAAAGGGCAAGGAGGCCAAATCTCCAGACCTCCTCTAACCCTACATGAGGAAGTCAGAGTCACTATCAGTAATCCAAGGCCTATTCCTGCAAGGTCAGACTTGCTCCCTCCCTCCAACCCTTTCACCAACCGTTCCTCCCAAAGCACCCACCACCTCTCTCCTGGGTTCGATAAGTTACTGCAGTGGCCACACAGAACTCACAGATTATGGGGTTTATTAGGGAAGCACAAGGCTACAATTCAAGTTCAGGAAAATGTTCAGTCTCTATCCTAGTCCACTGTCTCTCAGCTAACAGTCTCTCCCCCAGCAGTGCACGTCCCTCGGTGTCTCACTCAGCAATGAATGTCTCTTGTGTCTCTTTCCCAGCAGCACATGTCTCTTTCAGCAGCACAACTTCCTCAACCAGCAGTCAAAGAGAGAGTTCTGCCTCTAGGAGACCTCCTTTTGAGCTGGCAGAGTGGACAAATTAGCCAATCATAGCATCAGAACTCTAAGCACCTGAGAGAGAGTGAACTTCCCAGAACATTGTTTTGTGCCACTCCCAACAGAAATATTCCAGGTGGACACCTTTAGCACTCAGGAGCTCCTGAGTTTCTCATGGCAAATTCCACATCAGAGTTTACAAAGACTTATGGGTAGAAAAGCCATACTAAGTAATTTTCTGCACCGCAGAAACAAATCACCAAACCTGTCTCTTGAAGTGCCTCTCAGTGTGTTCAAACTACCAATCTTTTGGCCAGTAGTTGAGGATTTAACCATTTGCACCAACCAAGGATTCCTTCATATACATATTATTGTATGTATTCTATACAGATGTATTATATATTACTATCACACATACTCTAGTAGTATAGTGCCTAACGCATTTGACTCCTAACCAGAAGACTAACCCACCAGCCACTCCTTGGAAGGAAGGTTGGGCAATCTACTTCCATAGTGATATACTGCCTCAGAAACACAAGGAGGGGTCGTTATGAGTTAGGTCCAACTTGACAGCACATAACAACAACAAAAATCACACATACACAAAAGTTATAGACTCTTTATTTACTTATTGTGTGTATGTGTGTGTGTGTGTGTGTGTGTCATAATACAATAAATAATTAGGGTAACATTAGCTTGCTTGAAGGAAATATATCTAATGTGTTTTCTTTTCCTCTATCCTGGAACTCCACATAGTACTTGATACAGGAGGTATTCAATTACATGCCTATTTGATTATTATTATTAGATCTTTAAGAAAATGTTAAAGTCATTTTAAGCATAAAAATTAAGAAAAGGCAACAAAGGATTTAGATTAAAAAGGAACCTATTGATTTAAATTAATTTAAAAATTATGAAGAAGATCAATGCTATTTATATACAAAAAGTATTTAAAGTTTAGTTTCTATTGTAAATAATAGTGTGTTATCTAAGAAATGAAATTGCAATATTGACAATTAGTTCCACAAATAGAAAGATATAACAGAAAAAAATGTTATCACTGGTGGAATCAAATAGTCATCTAAATGTTCAAATGTTCTCTCTGCTTCTCTTCAATTTCGAATAGTGAACCAAAAATCTCTAAAGAAAGTAGCAGATTGTACTCATTAAATTTGTTTGGAAAACATATCCACTTCTAATCTAAAATAGTTTAGTTTACATATAAATAGGATTTTATACACAGATACCAACCAACCAACCCACCCCACTGCCATAGAGTTAGATCCAACTCATAGTGACCTCTCCTTGAGTTTCCAAGGAGGTATTACTATGGAAGTAGATTGCCTATCCTTCCTTCCAAAGAGTGGCTGCTTGGTTTGAACTGCCAGGATTCTGGTTAGCAGTCAATGTCTTAGGTACTATGCCACCAGAGTTCATTTAAATATGGATAAGAATTTAAAACTTTCAGTGAAATTTTAATGCACTGATTAATTGAGGAGGAAATTAAACAAAGGACAGTGAACTAAGAGAAAACTCTGCTTCCAAGGAATGCAGGAGGCATTAGTTTATGGTTGTGTCAGCAGCTGAGAATATGGGGGTTTGTGTACCAATTATGGCAACAATTAAAACTAAAACCTTAGTGTAGAGTTTCTTGTGTTTGGCTTACTGTTGTTGTTGTTGTTGTTGTTATGTGCCATTGAGTCAGCCCCAACTCATAGCGACCCCTCCTTGGGTTGCCAAGGGAGTATCACTACAGAAGTAGATTGCTCAACCTTCCTTCATATTTCTGAAAAGATGATATTTTCAAGAAATTGTTATCCATTGTAAGGTATCTGATTCTTCCTGGACCTACAATAACCCCACCTTACTAGGAAAGTCAGTACAGAGAAGAAATTAAGAGGACTATGGAAGGTTTGGACAATCAACACGTATAGATGCAACAGTCAAGACATCAAATGATGTATTATATTGGGCAAATCATCAGCAAAAGAGACCTTTGGCATAAAAAGATGTCACTTTGAGGACTAAGGAATGCCTGACCCAAGCCATGGTATTTTCAGTCACCTCATATGCATGTAAAATGGACAATGAACAAGGACTACTGAAGAAGAATTGATGCATTTGAATTGTGGTGTAGGTAAAACAAACAAATCTCTCTTGGAAGAAATACAGGCAGAATGTTCTTTAGAAGCAAGAATAATGAGACTTTCTGTAATGTACTTTGAACATGCTATCAGGAAGGACCAGTCTAGGGAGAAGGACATAATACTTGGTAAAGGAAAGAGTCAGCCAAAAACAGGAAGACACTCAATGAGATAGGTTGATACAATGGGTACAACAATGGGCTCAAATATAGCAATGATTATAAAGATGTGCAGGACTGGGCAGTGTTTTGTTTTGGTGAACCAACTCAACAGCAGCTAAAAACAACAGAATGAATGATTCTCTGTCCCATTGTTGACATGTATTAGCTGATTAATTTTGGGCATGTAGCTTGACTTCTTGTTGCTTCAGTTGTTTCTTCATCTGGAAAGATTGAATGAGCTAGTAATCAAAAGGAGCTCTGGTAGTGTAGTGCCTAAAGTACTTGACTGCTAACCAGAAGACTGGTGGTTCAGAGCCATGAGCCACTCCTTGGAAGGAAGATAAGGCAATCTACTTCTGTAGTGACACTGCCTCGGAAACCCAAGGAGGGGTCGCTTTGAGTCAGGTCCGACTCGACGGCACATAACAACAACAACAACAAACAAAAAACAGCAGAGACTAACTTAGAAGAAAAAATATTTTTATACAATAACAGCTCTATTGTAGAAAAAACTATGACTCACTCTTACCTACATTGACAAAACCCTAATGGGAAACTTGTAATCCTACTCTTGACATGTTATAAAGATGTCCCCCTGACCCATCTGCTAGAGAAGAGAACCGGGACCTTTATTCCTTCCAAATGGTAGCACCTTACTCCCTGCATGAAGTATCAAGCGGCAACCACATGGGAAACCCTGATTTCCATTCATCCCCAGTAGTAAAGTGAATCTTCTTTCTGTGGATTAGAGTCAGAGGAGACCAAGCAATAAGTCAGGGCATTTAGCACTACAAAGACATACCAGCCCTATCCTACAGAGGCAGAGAAGGCCACGTGAGGGGCAGTAATGAATTCCTCTTCCCCTTTCCAGTTAAGGAAGAATCAGCATAATCCTAATGGAGAGCCAAAACTCCTGTCTCACTCAATAGTAATGAGGATCTTCCCTATTTGTGTGTAAGCAGATGCTGACTGGAAAATCTGAAATTCTGACCCCAACTAGCAATAATCAGGTTACAATTCACCTTTCCCCTGCCAGATTTTGTCACAGGAAACTAAATTAAAAAGAAACTTTAGACAAGATCTAGAGCCTTATTACATAAAATATAATGTATATTACTCAAAATGTCCAGGTTTCAATCAATCACTCATGCCTATGATAAGGAAAATCAAAATAAGAAAGAAATACTATCAATACATGTCAATACCCATGTGACAAATATGTTGGGGGAATGTGTATTTTGAACGATTCTGTAGGCAGAGGGACTATCTTAGTTTTTCGATAACTGATGCCTGAGAAATTAGGGTAGGTACATAGTGATCTGAGAGTGTGAGCATATGGTAAGGGAACTAACTACCAGAGTCTCAGTACAGAGCCAAAAGCATTTGAGGGGGGCAGGGAAGATATATTACAGTGGACTACTTGATGTCTTGAAATTAATTTTGAGCTTGATTATTTTGATTATTTGGGTGACCTCAGTGGTGGAGAAGACTTCCAGGGGACAAGGCATTATTATTTTCCCTATACACTGTAGAAAATATTTTATGACAATCAAAATGAAAACAAGTGGAAGTATAAAAAAAAATTATAGATTGGCTTATAATTAATTTCTTCATTTATATGGTGTGGCACTAAGTCATGTGTCCATTTGGCTGGGCCTGATTTTGAGTGGCTGGGTAGCTGGTTATAGTTATCCTCCACGATGAGATTGGTAATCAACTCCATGGTGGAATCTACTAGAGTAGCTGAATAGCTGTCTTAGGGATGTAGTCTGCTTCTAGTATATAAAAAGTTTTGACAAAGTCTCTGCAGCTGTTGGCATGTTGAATCCTGCATGTAGCTGAGTCATTGTGCAGCACCCTGCCATGTTGTCTGTTGATCTTGGGACTGTTAATGGACTTGAATCAATGGCCTACTGTGTAGTTTGGTAATATTGGGACTTTACATTTTTACTTGTCGACCTTAGGTTTGTTAGCCTCAGCAGCCAGCAGCTGCCTGAGTCAAGAAAACCTCCAGCTTCAGTGGGCCGGGAGCAAGAGGTGGAACTGAAGCCCAAGGTGGAGGTGTTTTCACCCAGCCCCTAGAGCCTGGCATTTTGAACTCAGACTTCTAATCTCTAAAACTGTAAGAGAATAAAGGTCGGATTGTTAAAGCCACCCATTTGTGGTATTTTATGTTAGAGCAGCATGAAATAACCAAAACATATGCCTTGAGCCAAGAAAACAAATCTTACTTTCCTTGGGGATCTCTAACAATATTTTGATGGAGTTGTGAAGTGTGTTACAAGTATGCATTCTATTTTTCACAATAATAATATATTGGTGTATTTGTGGTATCAATGTGACAGGTCCAGCAATTAATGTTGGAGGGTACAAATTGATAGCTCAGTAAGTTATATGCAAGGGATGATGGTTTATAATCAAGGGAATGGGTTAGTGGTAGTAGTTATGGTCAAAGATGCAGAGCAAGAGGTTATAGCTAACAGTTGAAACAAGGGAGGTAGAAAACAATGGAGAGTAAGGAATCCTTTTCTCAAGGAATGAAGGGGTAGACTGATATGAAGCAATTGCTTCCTTCGAAAAGTAATGATTTCTATTAACTTTAGAGTGTCACATACAGTAGTAAACTTTACAACATTTTTCTTTAAGCATGGGCATGTAGAGATTGTATATTTTGTTCAGAGACCCTAGAAGTATATCAAGATCATGAGATAACCAAACACCAAACTCAAATACCAAATATGACCAATCAAAACCTTATATGTAACAAAATAATATTGTCTGATACAATACTGAAATATGAGCCCTCTAGGTTGGAAGTGAATACACAATACTTAGGACAATGAATTCAAACAAAGCAATGATCATGAAGAAGATTTAGGACCTGCCAAGATTTTTTTTTTTTTCTTTTATGTATAAGATCACCCTAAGTTGGAGCTGATTCATTACAGCTAACAACAACAAGGGACACTGTCAAACTATATAGGGTGCTGCTTCTCCCATTTATGAAAGGCTAAAATAATTGAAATAAACATGTCTCTTACTATTATATATAATGACTTCAGATTCATAGATAATTTAGGGAGGGATTTGTTTTTCCTAGAAATTGACTGTTTCTCTGTATTTCAAGATTATTACTATATTATTATTAGTAGTATTATTGACTATGCCAAAGAGAAGCAGTATAGTAAATTAGGATGAAATTAAGTTTTAATTTAGAGAGGTATACTTTGCCCATTTATATTTGATTAAACAAACAGCCAAGCATTACCAATATACCACCAGGGCTTCTTAAAGTCTTATAATCCAAGGTTTTCTTATCTTACAAAAAGTGTATCTATTGGTTTGTCTGTCTGTCAGTCTGTCTATAGTCTCTTTGTGACAAGGCTGTCACAAAGATTTAGCACATGACTGCTAACAGAATGTTTAGAAGTTTATACCACCCAAAACTCCTTCAAAAAAAGATCTAATGATCTGTTTCTGAATGGCCACAGTCTTGAAACTCTATGGAGCAGCTCTAGTCTGCACACATGTGGTCAAAATGTATCAAAATCAAGTAGATGGCAACTGGTTTGGTTATTCTGGTACATATATCAAACCATATGTGGAACACAACAGTCATTTTAAATCATTGCCTAATATTACATAACATTTCCTATATTTTACTTAGCACTGCACTCTGAAATATACATATTAAATATTAGGCTGCTAAAAAAATGTAACTTCTGATATACTTTCATCTTAAATTTATAGAAGTCCCCTCTTATTTTGGGGCATGCTCACATGAGAGTAAGCAAGCAAAAAAATATAAAGAAAAACAAAATGTGAATGATACATAAAATTTATTGAGCATCTACTGTATGCCAAAGTCATTGAATATATTATTTGACTTAATCCTTAAAGTAACAAAAGAAGTGACATTCCCACTTTGTGTAATAATCCCAAATATAGAATACACACACAACATATAATTTTAATCATTGTTTCTGCCCACCTACGAAACCAAACTAAAACCAAAAACCAAACTCACTGCTATCAAGCAAATTTTGACTCATAGAAACCCCCATTGGGTTTCTGAGATGGTAAATCTTTATGGAACTAGGTTGTCCCATCTTCCTTCCACAGAGCAGCTGGTGGGTTTGAATTGCTCTTCAGAATTCCTGGGTCACGTTTTAAACCCGTATTAAATAGTTGTGTTCTCATCTCATCTAAAAGTAGGATCTAGTATCCTTTTCTACCTCTACTCACTATCATTCTGTAAGGATTATCTTCCCTTAAAACAATATGAATAAAAATATTATTTTATTTTTATGAATTATTCCTGGTAGCAATTTTTGGTTTTTGTTTTATTTATTTATTTTGAGCACCACCTTTGGGATCTGTTTTCTGTTCTGATAGCAATTGCATAAACCTCTTTTTCCATGCTCTAAAATTCCAGTAAAAATAAAGATAATGTGAAATACATATTTTATTGAAGAACTGGTATTAATGAAGGATGTTTTATGATTATAGAATTATGATACTTATTCATGATTTGTGACAAACCCAAAATCTCAGTGTGACATTTTAGTTGTGTGAGACTTCTTGGATACAGGGTCCATCTATCTCATTGCTCCATTTTCACCTGAAGCACTTTCTACTACATCCACCACATCATCCAGGGAATCCTCTGCACTCAGCTGCTCCAAAATAAAGAGAAACATGAGGAGGGAATAGAGCATTTTATAAAGTATTACAAGTGGTATATATCATTCCATTGTCATTCCAGAACGAGCCACATGTCCCATTTTAAATCAAGGAAGGTTGGAAAATACAAGTCTTCACGAGAAGAGAAAACATTTAGTAACTTTCTAGCTAGTTCGTTCCATTGAGAGTAATTATGGAAAACATGAAACAAGAGAAAATTTGGTATGGGAAAATACTAGTCTATGCAATATAGACTTTCATTGGTTACATTTTTCATGATCCCCGGGAGTCATCATGCTTCTAGGACTTTTTTCATGTTAACTTCTTCCATCTCATTACACCATTAGCTCATATAACCATTTTTACAAAGTCATTAACTCTACATTGCTTAAAATTCTGTTATCTACACTCTGTTATCACAACAATTGTTGAACATATCCATTAATATTTTTCTAAAGCTGAGAAGATATTCTCTCCAAGAATATTTTTATATCCTCATAAGCCAACTAGCTCAAACTGTAGATAGCTTTCAAAATAAGTAACTTTTCTTCCTGTCATATAATCTTTCCAAAACCCTTTACCTTCCTTTCACATAGCAAAAGCTGTTGTAAACATTAAGAGGTAGTCTGCCAAATGAAAGATACTGATAGAAAGACAAACTCATCAAAGCTGTGTCTGTTATTCAAAGACACTGTGTGAAGTAGATGAGATAATACATGTTAGTGCCATGTATAAAGCATGTACTCAAGGTGTTTTAATTCTTCGCTTCATTTCTTTTTCTCTGTTAGAGTCATTTCTCTTAGTTCTGGTTATCCTATAATGCTTTGGTTGAATTATTCAAAATGCATTTACTACCTTTGGAATATTAGGTCTAGTTATAAAGATTTTGAGTGCTAAGAACACTGAGAGTTATAGCCAAAACACAAAAAATAATTGCTTTCCTCATTCTGCTTCACTTTAGAGAAAAGTAACAATTTAAAGATAATCTATTCTACATGAATACTGTCTAAATACATGTTATTCTATGACTTAGTTTATTGTTGCTGTTGTTCCTAGAGTGGAAACAGATAGTAGAAATATACCCACAATGTGGCTTCTTATGTAATGAAATTATTTCCTTCAATTAACATATTACACAATGCTTTAGAGAGGTGAGCATCCCAGTTGCTTTCATCACTTTTATTTGCTGATTCAGAAAGATAGTATCAAATATATAGTGTAATATTTTCATATTTATTAATTATATGTTAATAATTACTCTTCTAATAGGAAATTTTGGAGCTCTGGTGGCGTAGTGCCTAAGGCATTTGACTGTTAACCAGAAGGCTGGAGGTACAAACCCACCAGCCACTCTTGAGAAGGAAGATTGGGCAATCTGTTTCTGTAGAGATAGTACCTTGGAAACCCAAGGAAGGGTCACTCTAGTTTAATTGACTTGACAGAAGTGAGTTTTGTTTTGTTTTTTGAATAAGAAATTCATTTTCCTTTATATGTAATATAGTCTGACATGAGTTGTGGTGTTGGTGAAGAATACTGAAAGTACCATGGACTGCCAGAAGAACTAACAAATATGCCCTAGAAGAAGTGCTGCCAGAATGCTCTTTGGCAGCAAGAATGACCAGACTTCATCACATCTACTTTGGTCATGAAGGAGCTTTGGTGGCACAGTGCTTAAGACATTTGACTCCTAACCAGAAGATTGGTGGTTCAAACTTACTAGCCATTCCATGAAAAGAAGATGGAGTAATCTACCATAAAGATTTACCTCCTCAGACACCCAATGAGGGTTGCTATGAGTCAGAATCTACTTGATGGTAGTGAGGTCATGTTGTCAGAAAGGAACATTCCCTGGAGAAAGACAGCATGCTTGGAAAAGTGGAAGGTCAGCAACAAAAGGGATGACCCTCAATGAGATGGATTGACTTAGTGGCTGAATGATGGGCTCAATTATACCAAAGATTGTGAGGATTGCGCAAGACCGGATAGTGTTTTGTTCTGTTGTATACAGGGTAGCTATGAGTTGGAGGGAACTCAGGAGCACCTAACAACAACAACATGGTCTTAGCAATTTGTGTAATAGTGGCTAGGTATGATCACAAAGATTTCTTCATATCTATCCCACATTTTCTTTACTAAATATGTTAACTATATGCTAATAAATTGCAATAGAAAGAACATTTGTCTAGGCATATGGTAGTTCATATATGCCTCAGAAGGAAGGTTGGGCAATCTACTTCCATAGTGATACTGCCTCGCAACCCAAGGAGGGGTCACTATGAGTTGGGTCTGACTCGACGGCACATAACAATGTTAACAACATAACAACAACAACAGTTGATATATGAGTCTACCAGACTCTGACTGTAGACAGCTATGACAGCAATTATCCCAGATCCCCTTTTAGGCTACTATAATAAAGAAAGGACTAGAATTATGCACATATGTTACTGTGATAAAACATTTTTGCCCCATCTTTAGCTTCACAAAAACCCCTACTTTTTTCTTTATAGACAGTGTTCCATTTTATTTCAAAGAGCAAATAAGCACATTAAAGATTGTCCAGAGTCACTGGATGGTGCTAATTGTTAATGCACTTCCATGTTAACTGAAATGTTGGAGGTTTGAGGCCACTCAAAGGCCTGGCAATCTACTTCCAAAAAGTCAACCTTTGAAAACCCAGTGTAGCACAGGTTTACTCTGACATACATGGGTTGCAATAAGTTGGAATCTGCTCAGTGGCAAGTGATTAAAAGCTAGCTACCCAGATTAAATTTCTATAAATAAGAAGGAAAAAAAAAAAAAAAAAAAACATAATTGAACCAGAAAACAAAAAAGGAAAATCTTAGTGGCTCATAACCTGCGCAGAATTCTTCAAACAGAAAAACAGGTAAAATTAGTTAGAAAATGAATCAATATTTTTATTCATGTGCCAAAGCATACTGCTGCATTTAGGAGATCATAGAGAGAAACAGTAGAAAAAGCAGGAAATAATGCAGTTGCAGCAAAAAATGTCATTACTTTGGTTACTCCACAGAGGCAGCCAAAAGCCTCTCTACCTCCATTACTACTTTGTGTCAGACAATAGCCATGGAGTCATCTTCCTCCAGTCAGAAACTCATAGTTTTGGATGTTGGACAAAAGAGATTCAGAAGTGTCTTACACAGCTGGTTATACCTAGGAAAAAATGATGTACCCACACCCAGAAGATTGTCTTCTAAAGGATTATGGACACTGTAATTCAGCCCTCTGCCACTCTCCTGGGAAATGAAAACTGCAGTACCTCTTGGCAGAGCTCTATGTGCAAGAAGGCTGACCAAAGGATGCTATAGATGGTCTAAGAGAAATCTCACCAAAGAAAATAAGTAACTACACTGATAAGCAACACTATGAATGAGAAACAACTCAACCAACATAAACACTAACATCTGAGGAATCAAAATTTATAGAAAAAGTGGAAAATATAAGCATTTCCTTTAATCATGGTATCTGGAGAAATTAAAAGCATTGAGTAGTGTTCTAGTTATAAAAGTAAAACCTCCGATCAGAATTTGGAAAAGTCCATATGTATAATAAATCCCATGTTAAAATAAACTATATGACCATCTCATTGGTTAAAACTGGAAAAAAAAAGTGGGGTGGAACTACATGCAAAAATTTCAGAGAAAATATGCTAGCAAGAATAAAATTTAAGTTTTAGTGTTTTTTCAGTTTGATTGTTTTCAATTTAAATATTCTTTCCTCACAATATATTGAAAGGGGGCCATTTTCTCAGGAAAAAGAAAAATCTCATGTTTCATTGGTCTTAAGTTTTCAAATTATAGATGGAGAGCTAACAGCAAAAGAATTAGCAAGTAGAGTAAGAGACCGCTGCTATTAGCAATAATCCAGAGGAAGCCTTCAAACTAGGTTTGGGACGTCTCCCCAGAGTTTGACATTTCCTCTATAAATTTTTCTACACTTCAACAAGGGAAGTTAAGTAGGATGTCTTCTCTATCCTTTCTCAACTCAGTGCTCTCACCTTCTTCATCACTGTCTCCATTCCCTTTGGAATGCTGCCATCTTGCTCTTCTTTTGTGTTCATGACAGTCACTTAAGGATCCCAAAATCCCCTTATCATCCCTCATTTCCCAATTCTAATTATTCTGCTAATTATGTACAACTCCACACACTCCACTCCCTGTATCCTAAAACTCTTTCACTACATCCTCTGAAACTCAAAATAAATTGTAATAAAATGCCTTTATTTTCCTCACCTTTATTCTTCCCAAGTTAACTAAATGACTCTGCTTCTTCTGAAGCACTAAAGCCATTGGGTTTGTAGTCACCTAAATTTTCTGCTTGTCCGTCAGTGCAGCTTCTAGAATATTTTCCTTCTCTCCTTCTTCAACATCTAGCTTAAGGCTCAGAACCATAGCCTCAGGGGACATCAAGATCATTTGGCATAATATAGTGCACAAAGAAAATAGTCTATGTCTTAGTTTGATGAGTAGCTACCAGGCTAAAGGCTTGTGAGTGGTCAACTAAGGTGCAATTATTGGTCTCTTATCCCAAGCAAAGAAGAGTGAAGATAATCAAAGCTGCATGGAAACAATTAGTCCTAAGTATTAATGGACTACATGAACCTCAACTGAGATTAGAAGGACTAGGTGGTACTCGGCTACCACTGCTGGCCAGTATGAAAGGGATCACAATAAGAGAGTGGGAGAAAAAAGTGGAAAAAATTCAAAATAATTAAAAAGACCTGGCTTACTGGTCTGATAGACACTAGTGGAAACCCTAACACTATGGCTCTTAGTCCCTCTTTAAGCCTGGAACTGAACTCACTCCCAGGGCTCAAATTTCAGCCAAATAGACAAATCTATAAAGTGAACAATAATGCCTTAGGACAATTAACATACCAAATCAAAAGGGCAGAATACACTGGAATTAAGCTCAGAAAGAAAGAAGGGATAGGAAAGAAAGACGAATGGAGACAGTAAACACAGGGAGGAATTTGCAATCAATGCCACAAAAGAAAACATTCATGAAAACAGAAAAACAATTTGCTCTATAATCTTCCACCCAAATCACAATAAAAAGTTAAAAAAAGAAATCTATTGGATTACTCTTTCATATTCTTTAAGATTTTAGCTACACGTTTACTGTTCTGCTCTCTAACACTACTCCTATTATAATTCTTGGTGATTTCAATATTCATATCATGTTCCATTTAATATCTTGGCATCTTGGTTTCCTGACCTTCTTTTCTTCAATTATCTTGTGTTCTGTTCTGCCTTAGCCACTCTTTCCTATGAACCTACCTTGGATTTTGCCATTACCATAATTTCATCTTATTGCTAAACACAATTTCAAATATTCAGCTCTTCTAGTGTCATTTCCTACTTTTCCAGCTTATTTCCACTAGTACCCCAAATCTAATGATCTTTCAGTCCATCTTCAATCTACTAAATTATTCATGATTCCTAACTCTCTATGTCTCCTCTTCCCATCTTACCAGAGTTAAATTAATTTCTATTGCATATTCTATACAGCCCATTTCCTCTTCTCTCCTTTGTTATACCAAAACCAAATTCCAAATTCCAAATTCACTGCTGTCAAGTCAGACCTGACTCATAGCGACCCTTTCTTGGGTTCCCAGGGCAGTATCTATCACTACAGAAGTAGATTGCCCAACCTTCCTTCCGAGGAGTAGGTTTGAACCGCCAGCCTTCTGGTTAGCAGTCAAGTGCCTTAGGCACTACGCTACCAGAGCTCCCTTTGTTCTACTGCTGGTAAAACCACAATCCTGGTTTAATCTGCCTTTCTCCCTACTCTATGCTAAATACAGCTAGAGGAAAACTCTCTAGAATGTTTACTCCATTATGTAAGTCCATTTTAACATCTATCCTCTCACCTATGGTTTGCCATTATTTCTTCTCCCTTATCAAATTTCAAACATCTTCCCTCTCATCTTCATTTTCAATCAATGATTTTAGTTAACAATATAGTGTCCAACCAATGAATTCTCTGATCCCTTTTTGTTCATCACAGTTTTTTTTTTTTTTTTCCCCCTTCTTCTTTTCCAGTCTTTGGCATCAGATTGCTTGAACTTCAAACAGCCTGTACCTGGGTTTTTTGTTTGTTTGTTTGTTTTCAGAGGATAATCTTGTTATAATGGAAACTGTTCTGAGACAGATATGTTGGGAACTTGTGATCCTTGGGAAACCTTTAAATATTGCCTAATGCACCTAATTTTCTGAAAGTTTAGGCCGTTTGTCTTTGGTCAGGACCACTATCAGGAACAATTTCCACTTTAGAATTACTCTACAAGAACAAGCTGGTGATTTTATACTCTATCTAAAATATATCTTCTCTCTTGGTTTCTTCTTCACCATTTTTCTTCCCCTTCTGCTTTAATGATCTCTCCTAAGACCATTTCTTGAATAATTCATCTGCAAAAAAATTATCATATTAAGTGTGGTATTAGGTTATGTGTCAACTTGTTTGGGCCTGGTTTTGAGTGACTGGGTAGTTGGGTGCAATATACCCCATGATGAGGCTGATAATCAACTCCACATTGGAATCAACTGTGAGGTAGCTGAATAACTACCTTAAGTACGTGGTCTGCTCCCAGTATATGAAGAGAAGCTTTAGGAATGGTCTGTAGCTTTTGGTACTCTTGAAACCTGCATATAGCTGAGTCAGTCTTGGGACTCTTAATGGACTTGAATAAATGTCCTGCCATGTAGTTTAGCAATATTGGGATTGTGACTTTTTACTGGTTGACCTTAGGTTTGTCAGTCTCAGCAGCCAGCAACTGCCTGAGTGAAGAAAGCCTCCAACTTCAGTGAGCTGGGAGCAAGAAGCAGAGCTGAAGCCCAAGGTTGAGGGACTTTCACCCAGTCCCTAGAGCCTGTCACTGTGAACTTGGACTTCTAGCTTCCAGAACTTTATGAGAATAAACTCTTGTTGATTAAAACCACCGATTTGTGCTATTTTCTGTTACACCAGCACTAAGTAACCAAAACATTAGATCATCAGGAAAAAATAAAAAAGAAAAAGAAAAAGAAAAATGACATATAGCCATGAATTTACTTCCTGATCATGAAAACCAAAGAAATCAGAAGTGAACTTCTATAAGATATTGTGAAACCTACCTAACCATTTACACTAAGTTCTCCTGTTACAATGGGAGGTTTGTCATGTATTCCTTTCATATCTTAATTCCTCTATCTTCATACCTTCTCAAGAATATTGATTTAGCAAATCTCTGCATCACTCCTGCATTATCAGTTTTTCCTTTCTGATGTATTATTTTCATTAGTACTTATAATAGAGTGAATGATGAACCCAAAATTGTATGCCCACATCTTAATACCAAAAACATTTTTTATGTTGACTTATTTGTGGATGAAAAAAAAAAAAAGTGTCATTGTAGATGTTATTAAATTAAGGATATTGAGAAGAAATCATTTGGTATAACCTGAGTTAAATCTGAATCTAATGACAAGTGTCCTTATAGGAGATAGAAGAGAAGACACAACCAAATGAAGAAGAGGAGGTAATGTGGCCACAGAGGCAGAGATTGAAATGATACAGCAATGAAGTCAAGGAATTCCTAGAGCCACAAGATACTTGGTAGGCAAGAAAGTATTTTCTCAGAGCCTGCTCAGGGAGTTTGGCTCTGCTGATCTGTAATTCTGGATTTACCACATTCAGAAATAATACATTTCTTAAGAGAATAATTTCTAATTCTGAGAGAACAAATTCCTATTGTGGTACAGTACCTAATTTGTGGTAATTTGCTGATTTAGCTTAAAAAACCAATACAGTGTCCAAACATGATACTATCTTTCCGATCTTTAAAAAAAAAAAGAAAAGAAAAAAAGTCAGCAAACTTTATCTTAACCCATTTTCTCCTCTAGCTAGCATCTCATTTTTTTTTTTGTTCTTTTTATAATGAATATCCTTGAAAGAATTTTCTCTACTTGCCGCCTCCAATTTTTTTTCCCTTCCTTCTCTCATGGATCCAGTTCTATTAGGTTCTTCTTTTTTTCTTTTTTTCCACAGCACTACCACAAAACTTATCTTACTGAAGTCACCAGTGACCTCAACTAATAGAGTCTAAACCCAATTTTCATTTTTCAGTCCTCATCTTACTAACTTATAAACAGCTTTTGACACCAGGGATCATTCTCTCCTCCTTTAAGTAATCTCTTCACTTAGTTTCTAGGGCACTTCACTTACCTGGATTTCTGTCAACTTTACTAGTGCTGGTACCATTTCCATCTCTACAATTTCCATATATTTTGAATTTCCCTAAGTATTTCTTGGCCTTGAATATCATCTTAAATATA
>NW_006921815.1:1090864-1139068 GCF_000298275.1 Orycteropus afer afer
ATACATATATGTGTATATTAGTGTATACACACACACACACACACACACACACTCTCTCTCTCTCTCTTCCTTACTGCTTAGGTGATTTAATCCAGTCTCGGGGTTTCAAAAATCGTCTCATGGACACTTAAATTCTATTTGCAGGTCATTCTTCTTCTCTGCATTCCAAATCCACATATCTAACTCTCTACTTATTGTCTGTATATAAACATGTAATATTTACTCCAATATAACATATCCAACATTGAGCTTATGATATACCTTTTTCTTCCTTCCTCCATGATATTCCATACCTTGTCAATGCAAAATTTTTTACAGTTATGTAGGGAAATCAAAACATTTGAGACATTTTTATTTGCCTTTCACTCTCTCCTCAAACTTATCAGGGGATTTTCAAGGATCACCTTCCCAATAAATGTATTAGAGTAGTTCTCTCCTACAACTGCCAACTTCCTTCTAAAACATAAAAAAAAAAAAAAAAAAAAATCACTGCCATCAAGTGGATTCTGTCTCACAGCAACCCCCTTTGGGTTTCCGAGGTGGTATATCTTTATGGAAGTAATTGTCCAGTCTTCCTTCTGTGGAGTGGCTTGTGTGTTTGAATAACTAACCTTCTGGTGAGCAGTCAAATGCCCAAGGCACTGCATCCCCAGAGCTTCTTGCCAACTCCTTTATCCAAGCTAATATTCCCTCTCATCTAGATCATTGAAATAGCCCTGTAAATTATCCTTCTACCTTTTTCAGTCACCTATCAACATGACAGGCAGAACAAGCTTACGAAAATATAACACAGTTTATATTCTTTTTGCTCAAAACAATCCAAAGACTTCCATACTACTTAAAGGAAAAATCAGGCTTCTTACAATGACCTACATGACTGTTGTTGTTGATGTTAGGTGTCATCAAGTCGTCTCCTACTCATAACGCCCCTATCCATAGCAGAAGGAAACACCACCTGGTCCTGAGCCAGCTCCATGATTCTTGCTATACTTGAGCCCATTGCCGCTGCCACTGTGTCAATCCATCATGTTGTGGGCCTTTCCCTCTTTCATGGACTCTCCCCCTTACCAAGCATGATATTCTTCTCCAGGGAATTGTCCCTTCTGACAACAAGATCAAAATATGTGAGAGGAAGTCTGGCCATTCTCACTTCCAAGGAGCATTCTGACAGCACTTTCTCCAGGACAGACATGTAACTAAAAGAAAGAACTACTTTCAGCAGTCCATGGTACTTTCAGCATTCTTCGCCAACACTACTTTTAATTAATTAAAACATTAATTCTACTTTGGTCTTCCTTATTCATTGTCCAGCTCTCACATGTGTATGAGTATGACTGAAAATACCATGGCTTGTGTCAGGTGCACTTTAGTCCTCAAGGAGAAGTGTTTCCTCTTCAGCACTTGAAAGAGGTCTTTTGCAGCTGATTTCTCTAGTGCTATACATTGTCTCGGGAGCTCTGGTAGCACAGTGCCTAAGGCACTTGACTGCTAACCAGAAGGCTGGAGGTTCAAACCCACCAGCCACTCCTCGGAAGGAAGATGGGGCAATCTACTTCCGTAGTGATACTGCCTTGGAAACCCAAGGAGGGGTCGCTGTGAGTCAGGTCTGACTCGACGGCAAATAACAACAACAACATACATTGTCTCAGGAGCTCTGGTAGTGTAGCGCCTAAGGCACTTGACTGCTAACCAGAAGGCTGGCAGTTCAAACCCACCAGCCACTTGGAAGGAAGATGGGCAATCTACTTCCATAGTGGTACTGCCTCGGAAACCGAAGGAGGGGTCACTATGAGTTGGATCCGACTCATTGGTACATAACAACAGCAACATATGTCTTCTGATATCCTGATTTCTGATTCCATTGGTGTTGATTGTAGAACCAAATAATGTGAAGTATTCGACATTTCAGACTTTTCTCCATTTGTCTTAATGTTGCTTATAGTTCCAGTTGTGAGAAGTTTTGTTATTGAGATGTAACCCATACTGCAGTCTGTAGTCTTCTGTTTTCATCAGTAGGTACTCCAAGTCATCCTCATTTTCAGCAAGCAAAATTGTATTGTCAACGTATCACAGGTTGTTAATGATTCTTCCTCCAATCCTAATGCCACGTTCTTCTTCATACAGTCCAGCTTCTCAGATTATTTGCTCAGCATACAGATTGAATAAGTACAGTGAAAGAATACAACCTTGACACATTCCCTTCTTGATTTTAAACCATGTAGTATTCCCTTTTTCTGTTCGAAAGACAGCTTCCTGGTCTATGTACAGGCTCCTCATGAGGACAATTAACTGTTCTGGAATTCCCATTCTTCTCAATGTTATCCACAGTTTGTTACGATCTGCATAATCAAATGCGTTTGCATAGTCAATAAAACACAAATAAACATCTTTCTGGTATTCTTTGCTTTGAACCAAGATCCATCTGACATCAGCAACGATATCCCTCATTCCACATCCTCTTCTGAATCCAGTGTGCATTTCTGGAAGTTCTCTGTCAATATATTGCTGCAACCGTTTTTGAATTATCTTCAGTAAGATGTTACTTGCATGCGATATTAATGATATTATTCAATAATTTCCACATTCTGTGGGATCACCCTTCTTTGGAATGGGTACAAATGTGGATCTCTTCTAGTCAGTTGGCCAAGTAACTGTCTTCCAAATCTCTTGTCATAGCTGTGTGAGTGCCTCTAGAGGGGCATCTGTTTGTTGAAACATCTCAATGGGTATTCTGTCAATTCCTGGAGCCTTGTTCTTTGCCAGTTCTTTCAGCGAAGCTTTTACTTCTTCCTTCAATATCATTGGTTCTTGAACATATGCCTCCTCCTGAAATGGATGAACATTGACCAATTCTTTTTGGTACAGTGACTCTGTGTATTCCTTCCATCTTCTTTTGATGGTTCCTGCATCATTCAATATTTTGCCCATAGAATCTTTTCAGTATTGCAACTTGAGGCTTAATTTTTTTCCTCACTTGTTTCAGCTTGAGAAATGATGAGCATGTTCTTCCCTTTTGGTTTTCTAACTCCAGATCTTTGCACATTTCATTACAGTAATTGGCTTTGTCTGCTTGAGCTGCTCTTTTAAATCTTCTGTTCCGCTCTTTTATCTTGTCATTTCTTCCATTTGCTTTACCTACTCTTCCCTCAAGGGCAAGTTTCAGAGTGTCTTCTGACATCCTTTTTGGTCTTTTCTTTCTTTCTAATGTTTTTAATGACCTCTTGCTTTCTTCATTGGTGATGTTCTTGATGTCATCCCACAATTCTTCTGGTTTTTGGTCATTTATGTTCAATGCATCAAATATATTCTTTAGATGATCTCTAAATTCAGGAGTGATATATTCAAGGTCGTATTTTGGCTCTTTCAGACTTGTTTTAATTGTCTTCAACTTCAAGTTGAACTTGAATATGAGCAGTTGATGGCCTGTTCCATAATCAGCTCCTGGCCTTGTTTTGGCTGAAGATATTGAGCTTTTCAATCTCCTCTTGTGACAGATGTAGTAAATCTGATTCATCTATAATTCAGCTGGCAAAGTCCACATGTATAGCTGCCATTTGTGTTACTGAAAAAGGTATCTGTAATGAATAAGTTATTGGTCTGCAAAATTCTATCATGCGATCTCCAGCGTTATTTCTGTCATCAAGTCGAAATTTTCCAACTACCGGTGATTCTTCTTTGTTTCCAAATTTTGCATGACCCTGGTGAGATTTATTCCCAAATATTGTATATTTTTGGTAGCTTTTATCAAAAGTATTGATTTCCGTGTTTCCTTTCCAGAGATTTTTTTGATGGTGTAGAGAAATCCAACTGATTTTTGTATGTTGATCTTGTATCCAGCAACTATGCTAAATCTTTCATTAAGTTCCACTTTTCTTGCTGGGTCTTGGGTTTTCTATGTATAGGATCATGTAATCTGCACATAGGGATAGTTTTACTTTTCCTTACTAGTTTGGATGTCTTTTATTTCCCTTTTGTGCCTTATTGCCATGAGTAGGTCTTCCCATACTATGCTGAATATAAGTGGAGATAGAGGGCACCCTTGTCTGGTTCCTGTTCACAAGGGGAATGGTTTCAGTCTCTTTCCACTGAGAATAATGTTGGCTGTTGATTTTCCATGTATGCCCTGTATTATGTTGAGGAATGCCCCTTCTATTCCTATTTTTATGAGAGCTTTCATCAGAAATGTGTTTTGGATTTTATTAAATGTATATCTGTTTACCTGATCATGTTATTCTTTTCTTCTAATTTACTTATGTGATAGATTATGTTGATTGCTTTTCTAATATTGAATCATCCTTGTATACCTGATATGAATTCCACTCGGTTATGATATTTTATGTTTTTGATATGTTGTTTGAATCTATTGGCTAGGATTTTGTTGACTATATATGCATCTATATTCATGAGGGAAATTGGTCTGTAGTTTTCCTTTCTAATGATGTCTTTGCCTAGTTTTGTTATCAGGGTTATGCTGGCATCATAAAATGAATTAAAGAGGATTCCATCCTGTGTTAGATTGGGTTCTCAAGAGAAACACAAAGACCAGCAAAGCATATATATATAGAGAGAGAGAAAAAAAAAAAAAAAAAAATCTTAGGAAAATGGCTCACAAACATATAGAAGCTAGCAAGTCCAAAGTCCCTGGAGGAAACATCAGGCTTGTGGCAGCCTTAGCTTCCACAAGCGCAGGGGGCTGAGAAATTCAAGGCTGGCAGGCAGTACACTTGTTGTTGACTCCAATGAAAGATGAATCCAAGATCTCCAGGCTGAGCAGTGGGCTGCTCACTCAGGGAAGTTTGTAGTCAGCACACCAGGGTCCCAATCCACCAAAGAATGTCTCTCTTCCCAGGATGTCCCTGGATATCCTAGAAGCAGGCCATACCTCTAGGCAAACTTCCCTTGAGCAGATTGGCCACTCAGAGCACAATCATCCGATCCCATCATGGGAACAACCACACAGAACTGGGGTCCAGCCAAGTTGACACACAGCTCCAACTATCACACATCCCTTTTTTTGTCCTGGAGTAGTTTGCCTAGGATTGGTATTGCTGTTTTCTGAATCATTTGTAGAATTCTCCAGTGAAAATATCTGGTACAGGAAATTTTCTTGTTGGTAATTTTTTTATGACCTGTTCAATTTCTTCTTTTGTTATTGGTCTGTTCAAGTGTTCTATCTTAGTCTGTGCTAGTTTAGGTAAGAAGTGTGTTTCTAGAAATCTGGCGATTTTTTCTAGGTTTTCAAATTTGTTGGAATACATTTCTTCATAATGTCCTGATATTATTCTTTTTATTTCTGTTGGTTCTTGTGATGTCACCCATTTCATTTCTTATTTGTATTATTTAAATCTTCTCCTTCTATTCCTCTGTTAAGTTTGTCAGTCGTTTGTCGATTTTATTAGTCTTTTCAAATAACCAAATTCTAGTCATGTTCATTTTTTTTCTATTGTCTTTCTACTTTCTGTTTCATTTGTTTTTACTTGAATCTTTATTATTTCTTTTCTTCTCATGACTATAAGCTTTTTTTGCTGCTCCTTTTAGAAATGTTGGAGAGGTTAGGTTCAAATACTGATTTTGGTTCTTTCCTCTTTTTTGATGTGACATCTATTGCTATAAATTGCCCTTTAATCACTGCTTTTCCTGTGTCCTAAGTCCTAGTATGTTGTGTTCTCATTGTCATTTAATTCAAGGACTTTTTTATTTCATTTTTTATTTCTTCTATTATCTAGTTGTTTTTGAGAAAGATGTTACTCAATTTCCATGTGTTTGCTTTCTACCTTTTGTCTTCCTAGTATTGACTTCTAATTTTATAGCATTGTGAACTGAGAATGTGTGTTGCAGTATTTCAATGTTGTTAAATTTTTTGAGGCTTGCTTTGTGGTCTAAGGTATGGTCCATCCTGGAGAATGATCCATGTCTGCTATAAAAGAATGTATAGTGTGCTGCTCTTGGGTAAAGTACTCTGTAGAAGTCTATAAGGTCAAGTTGGTTGATCATACTGTTCAGTTCTTCATCTTTGTGGAATCTCTTTCAAGTTATTCTATCTTTTATTGAAAGTGCTGTATTAAAGTCTCCTATTATTACTGAGTCGTCTATTTGTCTTTTTGATCCTGTTAAAGTCTTATTTATGCATTTTGGGGCTCTTTCATTGGGTGTGTAGATATTTATTATGGCTGTGTCCTCTTGTTCAAATGATCCTTTAATCATTGTATAATATCCTTCCTTGTATCGTATGGTTGTTTTTATCTTAAAGTCTATTTTATCAGAAATTAATATTTGCATTCTTGCCCTTTTGGGTTGCCATATCCTTGATATGTCTTTTTCCAAGCTTTGATTCATAGTCTATTTTGTTTTTGTGTCTAAGGTGAGTGTCTTGTAGACAGCATATCGATGGATCATGTTTTCTTGTCTGGTCTGGAGCTCTCCATCTCTTAAGTGGTACATTTAATCCATATCCCTTCAATATAATTATTTACAAGTAAGAATTTATTGATGTTATTTTGTTTGGAGTTTTTGCTTTGTGTTGTGTTTTTGGTGTTGCTGGTTTCTTTGTTCCATATAATTTCTTGTGCTGAGTTCCTATATATATATATAAAATGAATCATGTTATCATCTCCTTCTTCACTACGGTTTTAGTATTTGATAAATATTTGTGCTTGTCCTCTTTTTTATTTTGATACAATAATTTATTATTTTTCTTCTAGGTTACACTGTGATTTATTATTTTCCTCCCAAGGGTAAAATAGTCAATTCTCTCTCTCAATTGTCTTGATTTTCCTACCATTTAGAAGTTTTGTAATTGCACTATTTATTTCCACTTTTTGATTTGTGGTTGTCCTCACTTACCAATTGTTGTCTGTAGTCCCTTTTTACAGTCTCATAGCTTATTTTACTTTGGATACTTTTATAACTGGTTTAGTTTCTGGGTTCTACCATCATGTGTGTTAATCATTAGTTGTTGTTTGCTGTTGTTAGTTCTGTGTCTGATGATCTCCTTTTAGCATCTTTTGCAAAGTTGGTCTGGTTTTAAAAAATTTTCTTAATTTCTTTTTATCTGGAAATTTCTTAATTTCACCCTTATATTTTAGGGACAATTTTGCTAGGCATATAATTCTTTGTTGGAATTTTGTTTTGTTTTGTTTTTTACAGTGTTTTATATATATCATTCCATTGTTTTCTCACCTGCATGGTTTCTGGAGAAATTAGAGCTTAATCTTCTTAGCTGCCCTTTGTAGATAACTTCATTTTTCCCATGGATTCTTTCTTTGTCTTTGGGTTTAGTGAGTTTGATGATGATATGTCTTGGTGATTTTCTTTTGGGGTCTAATCTGTTTGGGGTTTGATGAACTTCTTGAAGGGATGTAGTCTTGTCTTTCATCATATTTGGGAAATTATCTTCCAACAAATTGACAATTTTCTCTGTGGTTTTAGCTGTCTCTTTCCATTTTGGAATTTGGATTACATGTAGGTTATGCCTCTTGATGAATCTTAGATTTTCTTCATTTTCCTTTGCTCTTTCATCGGATTGATCCCTTACCAAAGTGCTTTTGAGGTATTTGTCTTCAGTCTCATTAATTCTGTCTTTCATTGACTTGATTCTATGCCTTTGCCCATTCAATGTGTTATCAAGTTCTGAAATCTAATATTAATCTTCTATATTTCTATTTTTTGTTTTTCTATCATTTCTAATTTTTTTTTTTTTTTTATTTTGTCAATTTGTTCTTGTATATTTTTCTGAAATTGTTCTAGGATTTTGTCTGTGTTTTCCTTAATTTTTTCAGTGTTTTCCTTGATCTCTCTCTCAATCCACTGAAGGTACCTAATAACATTTTTTTTTTTTTTAATTGCTTATCAGAGAGTTCCAATGCTGCTTCTTCATCAGAGATATTTGTTGTGTTTGTATCCTGGTATCTTATTTCCACTACTTTATCTTGCTTTTTAGTGTGGACTGTGATGGTCTATTGTCTCTGATACATTGTGGTTGTATTGTATTTATATTCAATATGTGGTTGTATGGCGATGTGATTCATGATTTTTTTTTCTTTATTTGATTTTGATATATCTATGTTATCAAGGTACTGTGCTCTTCTGTTTGCTAGTTGTAAGAATGTAGACACTCACCACCTCTCTCCTTGTGGGTGTGATAGAGAATGAGAGTGTGTGCACAGATCTCTCTTTGCTGTTCATAAAGAGTAGTTTAAGGTGAGTTGAGCTGGAATTGGCCTCCCTCTATCATTGGATAGTTGGTGCAAAAGCAAGTGGTGGCCCTCACTCAACGGGTTGGTCTGCAGGAGGTGCAGATATGTTTAAGTTGTGTCAGAATGGTTGCTGCCTCCCACTTAGTTAGACAACAATTAAAAAAAAATGTATCACTAAAAAGTTAAAAACAAGAGAACAAAAAACTCAAACTGCATAAACAAATAGGAAAAATCACACACACACATACACAAAAAAAAACTGCAATAACTAAGAAGAAAATTTTTAAATATATTAAAAAATGATAAGAGAAAGATAACAGGAAGAGGAGAAAAAGAAGACAATATCTGTGGAGGCAAGAATGAGACAAAAGAGCAGGAGTAAAAGGTTACTAAAGAAAAAAAAAATTGCAAAAGGAAAAACAAAGGATGAGAAAAACCAAAAGAAAGAAAAAACAAGAGAGCCAGGAAAATGGAAGAGAAAAAGAACAGGAAAAAATAGAGGCAGGGACAGGAAACAGGAAAAAATAAAATAAAAGGAAGAAGATAGAAAAATAGTGATGAGGTAAGAACAGAAACAAATCTGGGGGTGGCAGGGCACAGTCAGGGGACAGACTGGGATGGAATTCTTGCTGATCAAGAAGGTGGGTGGAGGTGGGGGATGGCCACACCCCTGTTCACAAAAAGGGTGTGGGCTATAAGAGAAACAAGGGAATATTGTACCTTTCCTGTTGTCAACCTCTACTGTGATCACCTGTGTTGTCCCTGGCAGGTGGAGTCTACTCTTATGTCTCTGTCCAGGTTAGAAAGCTACCAACATAGATCTAAAATGGTTGCACTCATCATTTGTGGATATTCAAGATGGTGTGCCCTCAAGACAGCGACCAGCAGTCCACAGGTCCATTTGTCTGCTTCTCCACCTTTTTACTTTCTGATTGTCAGGAACCAATGTAATCCTTGCCCTTAAAGTCCTAAAGTGAACAGAGCCAATTTTCAGGTTGCTGTCAGAAATTATTCAAAATGGTTGTGCCCACAGGACAGCTGGCAGTCCACAACCCTATTTGCCTCCTCACTGATTGTTACATTTATGTTCTTCTACTAATTGGTATTTAATCTGCATCTTTACCTTGCCCTTCAAAGTTTAGGGTTCCAGGATCGTCTTTTGTATCAGTCTCAATTGGTTTCTCATTGCTTTGTTGCAGAGGGTCTGTGTAGCTTGTCTGCCTATTTTGCCATCTTTCTGAAACTTCCTATCTTGTAATTTTTCAAACAAGATGAACATCCTCCTAATATCAGGATTTTTTTTTTTTTTCCTTGATCTTCTCTTTTCATGCATTTTCTCATCCAGACTGGTTCTTAACAAAAGATATTTTCTCACTCAGGCCTTCTCTGACATCTTATCTAAAATTTCTCCAACTTACATTATTTTTCCTACTTAGCACTTGAAGTATCTCTGATTCTATAACGTTTGCCTCTTTACCTTGTTTATTGTTGGTGTTTTTCATGGATTTTCAGGATCATACAGTGAGTGAAAGAAGCCCTATTGGTGCAATGGTTAAAGCAGTCAACTGTTAACCAAATAGTAGGTCATTGGAACCCAACAGCTTTTCTGTAGGAGAAAGATGTGGCAGTCAGTTTCCCTAAAAACTTACAGCCTTGAAAACCCTATGGGGTAGTTCTAATCTATCATGAGTTGGTATGGATACAATGTCAATGGGAGGTTAGTAAAATTTTTCAGGTTTTTTTTTTTTTTTTCAGTGTTATATCCCTAATACCTATACACGACAGAGGAATAATTAATATTTGTCAAATACCTGCATAAAATGCTAAAACGTTAACCTGAAAGGTAGAACACCACAAGCCAAAACACCAAAACAATTATGAATTATGTTAGTTCACATCTGACTGCTAACTTTTAACAAAATTAATAATTTTTCAGGTCACAAACATGGTTAGAGCTCAATTTTGAATACAGTGATCTCTCACTTGTCAACCATTTCGTTATTTGACATTATGTGCTTATGGCAATAGTAAAAAAAAAAAAAAAAAAAAAAACTACTATCTGACTATTTTGCTCATTAACACTGTACATCTGGCAGTAACAAATGTTGTGATGGGAGTCAAGAGAAAGGCTGCCTGTGATGATTAAGGTTTGTGTCAAATTGAAGAGGCCATGATTGGCAGTTATGTAGTGATGAGATTTGTCAGTTTTATAATAATGTAATTTGACAGTTAAGTAATGATGTAGTTTGGCAGTTATGTAAAGATGTAGTCATCCTCAGTTTTGTGATCTGATGTGTTCCTCTCCATTTTTCCATCATAATGATTTTGGTAACAAAGACTTGGTCTTTGGAACTTAAAACTTCCCATAAGTGAAAAGTAGGTATAATTCACCTAACATTTTGTATTTCAAAATTTACTACTATAAAATATTTAGGAGCTCTGGTGGAGTAGTGCCTAAGGCATTTGACTGCTAACCAGAAGGCTGGCGGTTCAAATCCACCAGCCACTCCTTGGAGGGAACATTGGGCAATATGCTTCAGTAGTGATATCACCTCGGAAACCCAAGGAGGGGTCACTGTGAGTCAGATCAGACTCAATAACAGTGAATTTAGTTTTGTTTGTTTGTTTGTTTTTAAATAAAATATTTAGAACCCAGTATGCTTGATAAAGAGCTCTGTGGCATAGTGCCTAAGGCCTTTGACTGCTAAGCTGGCAGTTCAAACCCACCAGCCATTCCTTGGAAGGAAGATTGGGCAATGTACTTCAGAAGAGATACTGCCTGGGAAACAGAAGGAGGGGTCACTAAAAGTTGAATGGCTCAACAACAATGAGTTTGTTTGTTTTTATTTCTATTCCTTGATAACAACTTATTTTTTTCAACAAATGATTATTTTTTTTCAAACTTATTAGAAATAAATGCAAGTCAAACATACCATCTTGCTATAGGAGGCAATAGAAAAAAAATCTTAAAGATCTTTCACTTTTTTTTTTTCAAATATTACATATGATCAGTTTTGGGGATTGCTACATTTACTGTGATTTGACTTTATATTGTTTTCTATCACAAAAACTGTGCAATATTTGACTCATTTTAAACTAATTACCAAAGTAGAAACAATGTGCATGGATTTTCCTAAATCATTACTCAAAATTAGGCTCAAACATTCTTCTTTTTAAAAATTTTAGGGAAAAAAAAAATAATCCTATAGTTTCTGGAGACTCATTAATTGCTATTTAAATTTACAGCACCATTTGTTTTATCTTTAACAATTTCCTCTGGTATTGACTAAAGCCGATCTTCTACAGATACCCTAATTGAATGGTCTGATAAAACTGTTGTGGTAGTTAAGTTTGTATGTCAACTTGGCTGGGCCTGGTTGAGTGTCTGGGAAGCTGGTGATAGTTATACCCCATGATGAAACTGGCAATCAGCTCCATGGTGTGATCTACCACAAGCAGCTGAGTAGCTGCCTCTGGGATGTAGTCTGTTTCCTATATACAAGGAGGAGACTTGGGAATAGTCTCTAGCTTATGGCATGCTTGAACCCTGCATGTAGCCATGTCGTTGTTCAGCAGGCTGCCATGCTCTGTAGTCTTGGGACTTTCAATGGACTTGTATCAATGGCCTGCCAGATGGTTTGGTAATATCGGGACTGTGCCATTTTATTTATCAACCTTGGGCTTGTTAGCCTTAGCAGCCAGTAGCTGCCTAAGTGAAGAGATGCCTCTAGGTTCAGTGGGCTGGGAGCAAAAGGCAGAGCTGAAGCCCAAGGCTGAAAGGCTTTCACACAGCCCCTAGAACCTGGCACTTTGAAATTGGACTTAAAGCCTCCAAATTTTAAGTCATTAAAATTTGGAGGCTTTAAGTTGGTATAAGTCATTCCATTTGTGACATATTGTTGTCAGAGCAGCATTAGGTAACCAGAACAACTTTTATACACTTTCAGATATAATTACATTTTATTATGTAAGTCTGAAGAAGAGGCAATATCATATAACCAGAAAAAAATATGAGTATCAATATACCTCAATTATTTTTAATTATATTATTTATTAGTTATAAAATCTTTAATCCCTTTTTGTTCTTTTTTATGCATTTGTTTTCAACAGTGATTTTTTTAAGCTTAGATATTGATTTCTTTATTTAACAAAGGCAAGATTGTATTGAAGGAGTAAGGAAAAATAAAGATTTAAAGACAAATACAATTATCTGGAAAAAGCATTTGTTTTATAGTTTCAACTCCAATGTTGCATGGGTAGTTTCTTTCTACATTCTTCACTAATTATGGAATTTCTTAATGGAACAAATATCTGTTAGAAGCATTATCACCTATAAAGCACACTGTTAAGCTTTTAGGGTACAATGATAAAAAAGATAAAAATGATCATCACCTGCCATTTCTCAATAACATATCAATTATTTTTCCAAAAGGAAAAGAAAGAAAGATAGAGAATCAGTAGATATCATTCATTTCTCACTCTCTCACTAGTAGAATTTGTCTAGATAAAGAAGGGAATGAATGATTTACTAATACAGAATTAAGCTTTCTAATCTATGTTGTAGGAGCTCTGGTAACATAGTGGCTAAGGAACTTGACTGCTAACCAGAAGGCTGGCGGTTCAAACTCACCAGCCACTCCTTGGAAGGAAGATGGGGCAATCTACTTCTGTAGTGATACTGCCTCGGAAACCCAAGGAGGGGCTATTTATTACAGATACCTGTAATAAATAGATTACAGACATAATAGATTACATCCGACTCGACGGCAAACAACAACAACAACAACATTCTTCTCAATGTTATCCATAATTTGTTATGATCTACACTGTCAAATGCTTTTGTATCATCAATAAAACACAAAGAAACATCTTTCTGGTATTGTTCTTTCAGTCAAGATCCATCTGACATTAGCAATGGTATCTCTCATTTCACATCCTCTTCTGAATCCAGCTTGCATTTCTGGAAATTCCTGGCAAATATACAATGACAACTGTTTTTTTTTTTTTTTTTAAATATCTTCAGCAAAATTTTACTTGCCTGTAATATTAATGATTTGTTTATTATTTTCAATGTTTGGATGGATCACTTTTCTTTGGTATGGGTACAAATATGGATCTTTTCTAGTCAGTTGGCCATGTGGCTGTCTTCCAAATTTCTTGGCATAAATCAGTAAGTACCTCTAGCATGATATACATTTGTTGAAACATCTCAATGAGAATTCCGTCAATTCCTGGAATCTTGTTTTTCACCAATTTCTTCAGTGTAGCTTCAACTTCTTCCTTCAATACTATTGCTTATTGATTATATTCTACCACCTGAAATAGATGAATATTGACAAATTCTTCTTTGTACAGTGACTCTGTATAGTCCTTCCGTCTTCTTTTGATGCTTCCTGCATCATTCAATATTTTGCATATAGAATCTTTCAATATTGCAACTCAAGGCTTGAATTTTTCTTTCAGTTCTTTCAGCTTGAGAAATGCTGAGCATGTTCTTCCCTTTTGGTTTTCTAACTCCAAGTCTTTGCACATTTTATTATAATAATTGATTTTGTCTTTTTGAGCTGTCCTTTGAAATCATGTGTTCAGCTCTTTTATCTTGTCATTTCTTCCATTTGCTTAAGGTACTTTCCATTCAAAAGCAAGCTTAAGAGTCTCTTCTTACATCCATTTTGGTAATTTCTTCTTTTCTTGTCTTTTAATGACCTTATACTTTCTTCATGTATGCTGCTCTTGATGTCATCCCATAGTTTGTCTGGTATTCAGTTACTGGTGTTCAATGCATTAAATCTATTCTTCAGATGGTCTCTAAATTCAGGTGGGATATAATCAGGGTCATATTTTTCCTCTTGTAGACTTATTTTAATGAACTTCACCTTCAACTTGAACTTGCATATGAGCAGTTGATGGACTGTTCCACAGTCAGCTCCTGGCCTTGTTTTGGCTGAAGTTATTGAGTTTCTCCATCACCTTTTCCCACAGATGTAGTCAGTCTGATTTCTATGTATTCCACCTGGTAAGATCTACCTGTATGGCCATCATTTATATTGGTGGAAAAAAGTATTTGCAATAAATAAGTCATTGGTATTGCAAAATTCTTTCATGCTTTCTTAGATGATACTTGTGGTGGTTATGTTTGTGTGTCAATTTGGCTGGGCTTGGTTGAGTGGCTGGGCAGCTGGATGTAGTATTCCTCATGATGAGACTGGGAATCAGCTCCACGTTGGAATCTACTGGGAGCAGCTGAGTTGTTGCCTTTGGTTATGTAGTCTGCTTCCCATATGTAAGAAGCAGCTTTGGGAATGGCCTCTAACTTATGGCATGCTTGGACCCTGCATGTAGCTGAGTCATTGCTCAGCAGCCTGCCATGTTCTGCCAACCTTGAGACTTTCAACAGACTTGAATAAATGGCCTGCTGTGTGATTTGGTAATATCGAGACTGTGTCTTTTTACTTGTCAACCTTGGGCTTGGCAGCCTCAGCAGCCAGCAGCTGTCTGAATAAGAAAAGCCTCTAGCTTCAGTGGGCCAGGAGCAGGAGGCAGAGCTGGACCCCAAAGTTGAGGGGCTTTCATCCAGCTCCTAGAGCCTGGCACTTTAAACTTGGAATTAAAGCCTCAAAATTGTAAGAATAAACTCCTGTTTGTTAAGTCCATCCCATTTGTGGTATATTATTCTCAGAGCAGCACTAGGTAACCAGAACAGAATAGCATGATTGGAAAATTGGTGACAAGGATGTATGGGGAAGAGGTATGTGGATAAATTTCTCTGAATGGGCCAAAGGAGTAAGATATTTGTGTCTTATCTGAATGCCCACCAAAAGGTGACTGCAGCAGAGAAGAACTTTAACAATCAGGTGGATAGGATGATATGTTCAGTGGAAACCAGCCATCCTTTGTCCCTAGCTACTCCTGTCATTGCTCAATGGACTTATGAACAAAGTGGCCATGGTGGCAGGGATGGAGGTTTTGCATGGGCTCAGCAACAGGACTCTCACTTACCAAGGCTGATTTGGCTACTGCCACTGCTGAGTGTCCAAACTGCCAACAGCAGAGATTTACACTGAGTCCACGATATAGAACCATACCTCAGGGTTATCAGCCAGCAACCTGGTGGTAGGTTGATTATATTGGACCACTTCCATCATGGAAAGGACAGCATTTTGTTCTTACTGGAATAGATACTTATTCTGGATATGGAGTCACCTTCCCAGCACACAATGCTTCTGGCAAAACTACCATCTTGGACTTACAGAATGCCTTATCCACCATCATGAGATCCCACACAGCATTGTTTCAGATCAAGAGACTCACTTCACAGCAAATGAAGTGCAGCAATTGGGCCTATGCTTATAGAATTCACTGGTCTTACCATGTTTCCCATCATCCTGAAGCAACTTGTTTGATAGAACGAGGGAATGGCCTACTGAAAACACAATTACGGCACCAGCTAGTTGGCAATACCTTGAAGGGTTGGGGCAATGGTCTCCAGGAGGGTGTAAATGCTCTAAACCAGCATCCAATATATGGTTCTATTTCTCTAATAGCCAGGATTCACAGGTCCAGGAACAAAGGGGTGGAAACGGGAGTGGCACCATTCACTATTACCCCACTCTCAGTACCATATTCTGTTCTGGTTATCTAGTGCCACTCTGACAAGAATATACTACATAGGGGATGGCCTTAACAAACAGGAGTTTGTTCTTACAATTTTGAGGCTTTAATTCCAAGTTCAAAGTGCCAGGCTCTAGGGGCTAGGGGAAAGCTCCTCAGGCTTGAGCTTCAGCCCTGCCTCCAGCTCCTGGTCCACTGAAGCTAGAGGCTTTTCTTTACTAAGGCAGCTACTGGTTGCTGAGGCTGCCAAGCCCAAGGTTGACAGGTAAAAAGACACAGTCCAATTTTATCAAATCATACGGCCGGCCATTAATTCAAGTCCTTTGAAAAGTCCCAAGGTTGGCAGAACATGGCAGGCTGCTGAGCAACGACTCAGCTACATTCAGGGTCCAAGTGTGCCATAAGTTAGAGACCATTCTCAAAGCTGCTTCTTACATATGAGAAGCAGACCACACAACCAAAGTCAGCTACTCAGCTGCTCCCAGTAGATTCCACCATGGAGGTGATTCCCAGTCTCATCATGGGGAATACTACATCCAGCTGCCCAGCCACTCAACCAGGCCCAGCCAAGTTGACACAAAAACATAACCACCACAATATTTCTATTACCAAGGCCATGTTTCCCAACTATAGGTGATTCTTCTTTGTTTGCAACTCTTACATTCCAATCACCATTAATGATCAACACATCTTGATTGTACATTTGATCAATTGCTGACTGCAGAAGTGGGTTAAAGTCTTAAATTTTGTCATCTTTGGCTTTGGTGGTTGGTGAATAAATTTGAATAACAGTAGGAGTGACTGGACTTCCTTGTAGGCTTATAAATATCATCCTATTATTTGTAGCATTGCACTTAAGGATAGATCTTGAAACATTCTTTGTGACACAGAGCTTCACTCCATTCCTCTTCAATTTGTCATTCCCAGCATAGTAGATTGCATGGTTGTCTGATTAAAATGGCCAAAACCAAACCAGTTCAGTGCACTAGTGCCAGGATATCAATTTTTATATATTCTATTTCATTTTTGACAACTTCAAATTTTCCTAGATTCATATTTTGTGCATTCCATGTTCTAATTATTAATGGATATTTGCAGCTTTTTCTTCCCATTTTGAGTTGTGCCATATCAACAAATGGAGGTCCTCAAAGCTTTGCTCCATTCACATCATTAAGGTCAACTCTACTTTGAGGAGGCAGCTCTTCCTCAGTCATATTTTGAGTGCCTTCCAACTTGAGGGGCTCATCTTCCTGCATTATATCAAACAATATTTCAGAGCTATTCGTAAATTTTCCAGTAATATATCAGCCAGTGTTTCAATGCTATTCATAAGATTTTCACTGGCTAATGCTTTGAGAAGTGGTTGACTCCTTACTTCCTTTGAGTCTGTTTTAGTCTGGAAGCTCCAGTGAAACTTGTCCAACATAGGTGACCCTACTGATATTTGAAATACCAGTGGCATACCGAGTGTCTCACAGGAACATACAAGCCATCACAGTACAATAAACTGACAGATGAGTGATGATGAATGGAGAGTAGCTAAAAGAAATAGAAGAAATGATGAAATAAAACAACTGAAGGGAAGATTTCAAAGGGCAGCTAGAGAAGACAAAATAATTTTTCATTTTAATGAAAAATGAAATTTTCCAAGGCCAAGAGTTAGACAAACAAAAGGGAAGAACATTTTTGCTTGGCATTTTTCAAGCTGAAAGAACTAAAGATAATATTAAAGCCTCAAGTTGCAATGGTAGGTATAAACAGAGTTATTGTACTAAAAATAACTGGTCGATATTCAAATTTTAAGAGGCAGTATTTGATCAAGAACCAATAGTATTGAAGAAACAAGTCCAAGTTGCACTGAAGGAATTGGAGAAAAACAAGGCTCCAAGAATTGATGTAATATCCTTGAAATATTTCAAGAAATGAATGCAGCACTGGAAGCACTTACTTCTTTTTGTCATGAAATTTTGAAGACAATTCTCTTACCAATTGATTGGAAGAGATCCATATTTATGCCCTTTCCAAAGAAAGGTGATCCAAAGAAATGTAGAAATTATTGAACAGTATCATTAATATCACATGCAGGTAAAATATCATTGAAGATAATTCAGAAATGATTGTATTAGTATTTTAACAGGGAAATTCCAGAAATTCAAGCTGGATTCAGAAGAGGATGTAGAATGAGAGATGTCATTACAGATATAGACCAATCTTGGCTGAAAGCAAAGAAAACCAGAAAGATGTTTACCTGTGCTTTATTGACTATACAAAGACATTTGACTGTGTGAAGCATAAGAAATAATGGATAACATTGCAAAAAAATGAGAATTCCAGAACACCTGATTTTTCTCATGAGGAACATGTATGTGGACTTAGAGGCTGTCATTAGAACAGAACAAGGGGAGATACCACATTATTTAAAATCAGGAAAGTTGTATGACAAATTATATTGTTTCACCACGCTTATTCAAGTTGTATGCTGAGCAAATCATTTGAGAAACTAGACTATGTGAGGAGAACATGGCATCAGGATTGGAGGAAGACTCATTAACAACCTGTGATATGCAGATGACACAATCTTGCTTGCTAAAAGTGAAGATGACTTGAAACACTTACTGATGAAGATTTAAGCTACACTCTGCACCATGAATTATACCTCAACATAAAGGACACAAAAATCCTCACAAATGGACCAATAAGCCACATCATGATAATTGGAAAAAAAGTTTGAAATTGTCAGGGATATTATTTGATATAATTTTATTTGGACCCACAATCAACACCCAATGGAAGCAGCACTAAAGAAATCAGACTTTGTATTGCACTGGGCATATCTGCTGCAAAAGACACCTTTAAAATGTTAAAGAGCAAAAAAGTCACTTTGAAGACTAAGGTGCGGCTAATCCAAACCAAGGTATTTTCAATTTCCTTACATGTTTGAGAATGCTGGATAATGAATAAAGGATACCTAAGAAGAGCTAATATCTTTGAATTGTGGTGTTGGTGAAGAATGTTGAAAATTCCATGCACTTCCAGACAAACAAACAAATCTGTCCTGGAGATAGTGCAGCTGGAATAAAGTTTAGAAGCCCTAATGGCCAGACCTCATCTTACCTACTTTGGTCATGTTGTCAGAAGGGACCATTGCCTGGAGAAGGATATCATCCTTGGTAAAATAGAGGGTCATTGAAAAAGGGGCAGGTCCTCAACAAGATGGACTGACACAATGGCTAGGATCGTGGGCTCAAGTATAGCAAGGATTGTGAGGATGCTGCAGGTCTGAGCAGTGTTTTGTTCTGTTGGACATAGTATAGCTATTGTCAGAGCCCACTTAACAGCAGCTAACAATAACAATAATATTTTAATGCTTAACCGTCTGTATATACATTAAGGTAAATGTGATTGCACAGTGATGTCTCCAACTCTAATCGCTCACCACATGGATTTTTTTAGCTTCTACTCCTTGTTCATTTGTAACTTCTTATCAATGCTGAGAAATTTGACTCCCACAATTTGCCATGCCACCCATTTGCTTAAGTGCTCAATTACAGCAGGCCTATATGTAATGGTTTAAAATCGGTTAACCTGTCGTCCTGTGGAAAAACACCATGTCAACTAGTGTACAGTGCTCTTGTGTACTTCCTTTTGCCTTTAATGTTACAAATTCCACTTATTTCCAAAGTTACTCAGGGTAGGACCTTTTCCTCTCATCCTCAATTCCTTTTGTCATATTCTGTGTTTCATTCTTCAAGCCCATGACCTTATAAATGATTTTTTAAAAATATTTTCATATATTAAGGTACACACTCTGTAATCTAAAGTTGTATTAATTTTGCTAAGAGCATAGGGTCACTAGTTTACTGTCAGAATATGACTCAAAATAGTTTCATTGTCCTAAAAAATCCTCTGTGCTTGGCCCATTCAACCCTCCCTCCACCTCTGCGACTTTCACTCATTCATCACCAGTGGTATGGGTTCTTCCTCCTATCCGCTTAACAGTCTTCTAACTCTTCCCTGGCTATAGTTTATGTTCCTAATCTATTTCTTTGAAGCCCTAATATTTCTTTACTATTTTTCCCCCTTAGTGAAAACAGGAGGATAGAGAGAGATCTGGAGTGGGAGGAATGCCCTTCTGTCAGATAAACCTCTGCAAGGTTCTTTCATCTAGAGAGAAAAGCCTCTGTCATACAGAAGGCTCAGGGTGTATTTCACAATGATTACTCTCCCCTTCCTTCTGACAGAAGCAAATACTATGAGAACAGGTGTTACTACCACAAAAATGTACTACTTCCAAGACTTTAGCCCCAGGAGTTTCTCATTTGTAAACCAGTCTACATTTAATGCCTAAGGCACTTGACTGCTAACCAGAAGGCTAGTGGTTCAAATCCACCAGCCACTCTTCGGAAGGAAGGTTGCGCAATCTACTTCCGTAGTGATACTGCCTCGGAAACCCAATGAGGGGTCACTATGAGTCAGGTCCGACTCAACAGCACATAACAACAACAACATGGGAGCTCTGGTAGCATAATGCCTAAGGTACTTGACTGCTAACCAGAAGGCTGGTGGTTCAAACACACCAGCCACTCCTCAGAAGGAAGGTTGGGAAATGCTACTTCTGTAGAGATACCACCTGGGAAACCCAAGGAGGGGTCGCTATGAGTCGAGTCTGACTCAAAAGCAAATGAAAACAACAACATCAGTGTCTGGTTTCAACAGCTTCTGCTCCAAGTAAGCAGATTTCAAAATATTTCTTTGTCCTATATATATACGTATTTACCTAAAAAGCATAGAGAAAGAAAAATTTCAAGTATTTAAAAGAATAAAATTACACTTGATATTTTATGGGGATAATTGACACACAATAACTCTTTTATTTCTATAATTACAACAAATTTTGCAATCTTCGTACAAAGATGTTTATGAATCTAGAGGGATTATAAAAAGAAAAAAAGAAAGAAGTCTATTTTTTCTGAGAGTACACACACTTGGGAATAAAGTAACCTACAATTACCAATTCACGTGTAATCTTGGGCAAGGCAGATGTTTTAGCTTTGTCATCTGTAAAGCGTGAATGATATATCTATTCTACAGAGTTCTTTGATTAGAATAAAAATCTTCTTTCATAAATCTTCAAAAACAGTACATACAGTTGATACTCAATGTTTATTAGCTGATCCCTTTTTTTAAAAATTTATTTTACTGTCATTTCAGAAAGTAATCCACGTACATTTTTTCAGAGGGACATAAATTTTTCACTTACTACCTGACTACTTTTGATTTGCCTTTGTGACAAGGCATAGCCTACCTCTAAGAAGCCTACTTCTTAGAGAAGAAGCGTGATTTTCTATTGTTTATATAGTCTGAGATCTATGCACTTAGCATACATTATCTCATCTGATCCTCTATTTAATCTCCACAATACTACTGAATTTACTTTTATATATACGGATTAAATACAATGACCAAGAGAAGTTAACAATTTTGCCAAAGACCACACATCTAGGAAGTGACAACTAGAATAGCAACACAGTTCCATCAGGCAATGATAACTGCATTGATGTAGAGAATCTAGAAATTCATAAAATACATCTTCCACCTATTAATGATGCCCATTTTCAGAAAATAGACAGCAAGGGGATGACCTATCTGAAACATAAAGACATGGAATAATATGTTATGAGGTCAAATACCAAGTAGGCACAGTTTTAAAGCAAAGGTAAACAGAATGTGTTTTGCATACAACGTTGTGGTGACCAAATGAAGATGAAGTAACTTATTAAATATTTTTGTCAAACACATCTATATAAGCAACAGGAAAACATTTTTTGTTTCAATGTACCTACGAGACAGATGCATCAAACAAAATTGTAACAGATGCCATATAATGCAGTCTTCCATAAGGGATATATATATATATATATATATATATATATATATATATATATTTACTGGGAATTGTTTACTAAGCTGAGTCAACATTAGGTGCTGATTTGGTAATGTTTCTACCAACAATAACTAAAATAATCATCTGAAATATGTTTAAACACATAAAAGCTTATGTGGGTGTTTTTGAAAATTAGAATTGATGCTGTTTATTTTATGAATAGTTTTATCAGGAATTGAATCTGGATGAAAAATAATAGAATTAGTTTCTTGATGCATTAGTGCTTTTAATCATGCATACAAAAAATCTCTACAGTTTATATATGCAAAAACAACAAGATTAGAATTTTTGTTGTCATAGTTTACATTATTTGTATATAAAATTTTGATTTATATACAAAATTACAGGTAGGAAGTTGTTGTTAGGTGCTGTCATGTTGGTCCTGACTCATAGTGATCCTATTTACAGCAGAACAAAACACTGCCCAATTATACACCATCCTCACCTTGCAGCCACTGTGTCAATACATCTCATTGAGGGTCTTCTGTTATTTTGCTGATCCTCCCCTGAACCACGCATGGTATCTTTCTCCAGGGAATTGTCTCTTCCAACAACATGACCAAAGTAGTCTGGCCATTCTTACTTCCAAGGAGCATTCAACTGCACACCTTCCAGGAAAGATTTGTTTGTTCTTCTGTCAGTCTATGATATTTTCAGTATTGTTCACCAACACCATGATTCAAAAGCATCCGCTCTTCTTCAGTCGTCCTTATTCAATGTCCAGCTTTCACGTGCATATGAGGCATATGAGGTATGAAAATACCATGGCTTGGATCAGGCGGCCCTTAGTCTTCAAAGTGACATTTTTGCTCTTCAACACTTTAAAGAGGTCTTTTGCAGAAGATTTCTCCAGTATAATACAACTTCTGATTTCCTGACGGCTGCTTACATGGGTGTAGATTGTGGAAATAAGTAATATGAAATCTTTGACAACTTCAGTCTTTTCAACATTTATCATGAGGATGCTTATTAGTCCATTTGTGAGGTGTTTCACTTTCATTTGCCTTTGTTGAGGTATAATCCATACTGCAGACTGTAGTCTTTAACCTTCATCAGTAAGTGCTTCAAATCATCTTCACTTTCACCAACCAAGGTTGTGTCATCTACATATTGCAGGGTATTAATGAGTCTTTCTCAAATCCTGATGCCACATTCTTCTTCATATAGTCCAGATTCCCAGATTATTTGCTCAACATAGAGATTGAATAAGTATAGTGAAATGATACTTATCCCTTCGTTCTTTTCCAACAACAGCCTCCTAGTCTGTGCACAGGTTCCTCACTAGCACAATTAAGTGTTCTCATATTCTAATTCTTCTCAAAGTCATCCGTAATTTGTTATGATCTATATAGTCGAATCCTTTCACATAGTCAATAAAGCACAAGTCAACAAATTTCTGATATTCTTCACTTTTGGCCAAGATCCTTCTGACATCAGTAATGATATTCCTCGTTGCACATCCTCTTCTGAATCCAGCTTGGATTTCTAGAAGTTCCCTATCAGTATACAGCTGCAAGCTTTTCTGAGTTATCTGTCACAAAATTTTACTTGTGTGTAATATTAATGACTTAAAAAAATATATATATATCCTCACTGCCATCAAGTCAATGCTGAATCATAGGAATCCCCTTTGGGTTTCTGAGATGGTAAATCTTTATGGAAGTAGGTTGTCCAATCTTCCTTCTGTGGAGTGGCTGGTGGGTTTGAACTGCCAATGTTCTGGTTAGCAGTCAAATGCCTTAGGCACTATGTATGCCATCAGAGCTCCTTAATATTAATGATTTTGTTCAATAATTTCCACATTTTGTGGGAACACCTTTCTTTGGAATGGGTACAAATGTAGATCTCTTCCAGTCAGCTGGCCAGGTAGCTAGCTGTCTTCCAAATTTCTTGACAAAGTCAATTAAGTGCCTCCATTGCAGCATCCATTTGTTGAAACATCTCAATGGATAGTCCATCGATTCCTGGGCTTTGTTTTTTATGAGTTTCTTCAGTGTAACTTTGACTTCCTCTTTCAATACCCTTGGTTATTGATCATATGTCACCTCCTGAAATTTATGAACATCAACCAATTCTTTTTTGTAAGTGACTCTGTGTATTCCTTCCATCCTAATATTAAGAAATACAATATACACAGTAAATTTTAATTAATGACATGAAACATATTGTTCTTTAATTATTTACTAAATATTCTATGACCATGGCAGTGGAAACATAAGACCACTCAACATAAAATGACCATGGACATTTTGTTAGCAAGTCTATACACAATGAGCATAAAGCTATGTTAGTGTTTCCTTAATTTCGTTCATGTGAAGCCAAAATCTTGGATTTTTCAGTTTTGGGATCTCTAGGTTTCCATGTACCTATGATTCAGGTACAGATGACACATGGCAAGAATAAATATTCTAATGGGTTTTTGAGGTCAACCCTCCACCAATGGAACCTCCTTTCTGAATGACAAATGGGACTAAGTAAGAATTCTTTAATCTCAACTAACTAGAACTGTTGGTGTATCTACATATGATTAGATAGCATTAAATACAAATTCTCCTACTTTTTGGCATTATCACTTTTGAACAATTGTTTAATAAATTCAGACCTCAGAAATTTTGTGAAACAGGCCTAGATAGGAGATGTTGTTGGTGTTAGTTGTTGTTGAGTCAATTCCAACTCAACAGGCATACCATGTGTGCCAAGTACAACTGCTCTGTATGGTTTTCAAGCCCATGACTTTTTGGAAACAAAGCACCATGACTGTCATCCAAGATGCCTCTGGATGGGTTCAAACTGCTCAACTTTTGGTTATTAGATGAGCTCTTAAGCCTTTGTGTCACTCAGAGACTCGGGATAAAACATAATAAACATTAATTTCCACCTTAATGATTTATAACAGAAGCTAAAAAATAATTCCTATGATCATTTGTTTTCACTAGACTACAGGAATTTTCTTTTGAAAATTGTATATTGTGTGATAGAGCCAAGAATTATGTCATGAGCACTTGAATCAGATAGACTTCAAAGTGCTTAAATCCAGATTGTATCCTCCATTTACTGCTTAATAATAGAAAGATGTTCTATCCTCTCTAGGCCTCTGTGTTATCATCTACTAGATAACAATAATAAAGTGTATTATATGGTTATTGTGAGGAATACATATTTTTAAGGATCTGAACTAATGAAATTATAACCATTTTTACTCAATTAAAATAAAACGTCTTCCTTCATTGTCATTTATTCTTATTTTCCTAACATATAGTGAAGTATAATATTGTTTTAAAGCAGTATTTCCAATCCTGAATGCCTATAGCATTAAGCAGTATAAATATGTGTGCTAGGCTGGGTTTTCTAGGGAAGCAAAACTAGTAAAGCTCATATATACATGTAAAGAAAGAGAAATTTCTCTTAGGAAAATGGCTCACATATTTATAGAAGCTGGCAAGTCCCAAGTTCTTGGATCAAACATTAAGCTGGAGGCTTTTCCTGACTCATGCAGTTGCAGGGGCTGAGGAGCTCAATGTTGGCAGGCAGTATACTGGCTGTTGACTCCAACGAATGATGAATCTAAGATCTCCAGGCTGAATGGTGGATTGTTCACTCACAGTCAGTTGTAAGCAGCACAACAGGATTCCAATCCACAGAAGAGTGCCTTCTTTCCCAGGATGTCCATAAATTAATTGGAAGCAGGCCACAATCCTAGGGGAACTCCTTTTCAATAGATTGGCTGCTCTAAACATATATATCTGATCGCATCATGGGAATAACCCACATCACAACTGCTTAAATCACACAGAATTATGGTCCAACCAAGTTGACACACAGCTCCAATTATCAAAATATGTAAATCTGAAGTGTAAAATAAAATAAAAAAGGATGGAGAATTTGTAAACTATGAATGTATGCCCACTGAGAGTCTTTTCAAATTGAAAAACTTAAATGGTAGTTTGGCCAAACAAATCAAATCAATAGACCTAATCTGGCCCATTGGACCCATTGTAAGTGGTTTAGCATGTTCCACAGGGAGTTAGACTAAAACAAATAACTTGGTTTTCTATAATATTTTGACCCAGGAAAAATGCCTCCATGCAGTAGTACTTAGATTCTATATTCTTCGAAGATGTGTGGCCCTGGAGGTTGAAAATAATTCCAGAAATCACACCTCTAGTGATTCTAAATCCATCTAATAACTTTTGGAAGAACTGCTGTTCATAGGTGATTTATACATTTTTTGAAAAGGGAATTAAGACCAAAACAAATATATAAGAAAATTGTATCTACTAGTATCTTCTGAGAATTATTTGTGTGCTCCTCTGTGGTCAATCCTTATTCACAATTTAGGAAAAACTTGAAAAAAAGTAGAAAGATGTGCTTCTGCTGACCTGATGATGACTTTTCATGTTCTAATCATTATTCAAATATCAAAAACTGATGTTTATTAGAAAACAATTTGTGATGTTTCCTTTATTAAAGAACAATGAATTTGCTCTTAGTGTTTTCTTAAGCTGATTGATTTCTAATATAATCAACTCCTAGGCAAACTTTCCTTTCATAAAATAAGCCTGGGTAACTCCCAAAGCTCAATCAATAAATCTTTCTTTGTGTGTGCATCTGGTATGCTGAGATTTTTAAAGAAAAATCTCACAACTGAAAAGTTAGGCTTCAGTGAGACCCAGCAACCCTCTAGTGCTTTTCTTACCAGCTTTCTCTCCCATTACCAACAATTGGCTTTTCAAAACTTTCCTCCTAGCATTAGACCTCCAATCCCATAAATCCATATCTCTACTCTCAAACTAAGATTTCACCCCTACTTCATAAAGAAAATAAAAGTTCTCATATAAGACTAATAAACTTTGTGCCATCTGTAATGGATCCAAAATCATTTAGAAGAAAAATTCAAGACTCCACCCCCTTCCACCAAATATGCTATCTTCACCTACCCTGCTAGAGAGTACCCAATTTGCCAGCATCACAGACCAATAGTGTCCTTGATGTGGTTCTTTTGTCTAGGATGATTAGCCAGCTACCTCATGACAAGCTAATTTTATTGAGCCATTTTTCTTAGAGAAACTGTTGTATTTGTTATTAGAATAGACACTGTCTTGGAATATGAATTTTGTCCCCTTGCATGCAATGCTTCTGCCAAAACTACCATCTGTGGACTTACAGAATGCCTTATCTATCATCATGCTACTCTATACAGCACTGTCAAGGAACTAACTTCATAGCTAATACAGTACAACAATGGGTCTATGCTCATGGAATTCACTGATCCTGCTATATACACCATCATCCTGAAGAAGCTATCTTGACAGACCAGCTGAATGGCTTCTTGAAGATTCAGTTACAGCCCCAGCTAGATGGCTTTAACTTGCAAGGCTGAGATGATGTTTTCTGGAAGGCTATATTTGTTCTAAATCAGTGCTGAATATATGGTGCTTTGTCTCTCATAGACAGTATGGTGCCCAGATCCAGGAATCAAGGGATGGAAATAGGAGTTGTACAACTCACTATTATCTGTTAATAATCTACTAGCAATTTTTTGTTTTGTTTTGTTTTCTGTTCTTGTATCCTATGCTTTGCTCATCTATAGGTCTTACTTCCATACATAGAAATGCTTCAGTCAGGAGACAAAACAATGATACTACTAAAAATAACCACCTGACCACTTTGAATTCCTCATGCCTCTTGACCAACAGGCAGAGAAGGGGTTTGTACTGACAGTTACTACTCCTTATTCCTGATTACCAAGAGTACTGTTCTTACATAATGGAGTTTAGGAAGGGTGTGCTTGGAATACAAGAGATTCCTTAGAACATCTCTTAGTATTACCACGCCCTGTGATTAAAGTCAATGGAAAACTTTAACAACCCAATTCAGACAGGACTACTAATGACCCAGGCCCTTTGAGAATCAAGATTTGGGTCACCCCACCAGGTAAAAAACAAAACAGCTGAGTCGCTTGCTATGGACAAAGGGAATATGAAGTGGGTAGTGAAAGACAATCGTGAGAAATACCAGCTTGACATAGGACTAATCAATTTTGGGCTTGCCAGCTTCCACAATTTTGTAAGCTAACTCTGTAAAATTAATTAATTAATCATCTCTCAACCTCTGTCTTTCTGTCTCTCTAGATAGATGTTTGATTATTTATTTACATAAATCCATTTGGTTCTGTTTCTCTGGAGAAACTTCACTACTCCATTCCCTAAAAGTAAGCACTATCTGGACTTCTTGAATAAATTATTTCAGAAAGATAAATGTAAGGCTGGTCCCAATGAGTCAAAGATTAAAGTTGTCCCAAATGTCCAACTTTTCCAAACTGCCATGCCACTCCATCATCTCTGACATCAACTCCTCTTCCTCCCCTCAGTAATATCCCTCTTGTCTTAGGGGTATTTTGCTGTAACATCTCACAAAACTCAAAAAAACACAAACTGTAAGGAAGTGGCTCTTGTGACGGTGGTGGAGGCTGGGAGGCTGGCAGGTTGGCAAGTCCCAGGTCTGTGAGTAGGTCTGGAGAATTCTCCCAACTCACATGGTTGCAGGAGCTGGCGAATCCCAATCAGCATGTCAGATGATGGCTGTTGTCTCAAGTCTGGGGTGGGTGAGAAGATGATGAATCAAGCACAGGACTGGAGCAAGAGAGTGAATTTTCCCAGAATATTCACATACATACCCTCCAGGAAGGTAAAGATAGTTACTTGAGTCACACCCTCCAGCAAGGTGAGACTCAAAATACATTCCACTCTAAACATGCATAGAGACTAGGATTTACAATACATCACAAAATAGAGGACAATGGTGGCTAAACCAAACAACCAAACTCCCTGCCATGGAGTCGGATCCAACTCATAGCGACCCCTTCTTGGGTTTACAAGGTGATATCAGAGCTCTGGTAGCATAGTGGCTAAAGCACTTGACTGCTCACCAGAAGGCTGACGGTTCAAACCCACCAGCCACTCCTCGGAAGGAAGGTTGGGCAATCCTACTTCCGTAGTGATACTGCCTCGGAAACCCAAGGAGGGGTCGCTATGAGTCGGGGCTGACTCGACAGCAAACAACAACACAACAACATCACTACAGAAGTAAATTGCCCAATCTTCTTTCAGAGGAGTGGCTCGTGTGTTTGAACCACCAGCCTTCTGGTTAGCAGTCAAGTGTCTTAGGCACTACACCACCAGAGCTCCTGATGAATAGCTAGAAGGACAATATTAAGCAATTCACTGCATTGCACAGACTTGAGTTTTCATAAATGACTTTTTTCTGCTTCTAATTCTTTGTGACATAAAATCACACTTTAGGCAATTTTCTATATCTGTCTTCTTCTTTTATTGCAGACACTCATTTTGTTACAAATAGCAATAGATTTGATATTAAGAGCACTTTTGAAGAATTTTTAAAATGCTTCAACCATCTAGCTATTAAAAAATACTTTTATCACATATTTATGCATGTCTTTTAGTGAAAATGTGTACATATTTCTTATAGGCATATACTTACCACTGGATTGCAAATTACGGATTTGGTCAGCTTTAACAGATATTGCCAGAAATTTTTTTGGAGTTTCACCAATTTACACTCCACTGTTGTTATTGTTGTTGTTGTTATGTGTCATTGAGTTGGACCCGACTCATAGTGACCCCTCCTTGGGTTTCCAAAGCAGTATCACTATCGAAGTAGATTGCCCCATCTTCTTCCAAAGAGTGGCCTGTGGGTTTGAACCGCCAGCCTTCTGGTTAGCACTCAAATGCTGTAAGCACTATGTTTTAGTTGTTCCACATCCTTACTAAAACTTACAATGGCAAACTTGTTAATTTCATTCACACTCATAGTATACAGTGGCTTCTCATGTAGGTTTGATTTGCACTTTTTTTTCAGATGACAAATGAGGTTGGGCTCATATTAATGTATTTATTAGTTATTTTTATGTCTTCTTTTTTGAGGTCTTATTCAAGTCTTTTCCCCATTTTCAGTTATTCTTTTTCCAACTGAGTGCTCTTATTGCTGCACAGTCTTACTTTTGGTTTCCAAATCCTATTGAGGGATATATGCAGTAACAAAGCCTTCATTTCTACAAGTTACTTCTAAATGTTACCACTTGTGATACATGAAACACGATGAGATCATTAAGCAATATCCACAATGAAAATATTCTTATTAAATATTTACACATTCGAAGAGGAAGGGAAAATGAAAGGGAAAGAGGAGAAAAGAAAATAAATATATAAAGAAAATTGGAAACAGAAATCAAAATGAATCTGAGGAAATGGGCGTCCATAGAATAGTAGAATGATGTAAGTAAAGACAGTCTGTTAGTCAACAGAAGGGGATAATTATGCTTAACTTTGTTTGAAAAGTGACCACTTGCTCCTTGAGGGAAAACAATCTGCTATCCTCTTCCTTCATTTCACATAGTCCCTGTTCTGCTCTGTTTACAGTGGTCACTGAAAAATTGTATTGACTCACAGACTAAGTAAACCAGTTGCATAAGTAATGGTCTTTGCTTGCTGAATTGTCTTACGGTATGAATTAAAATGTAAACCTGTAAAATATCAATGAAGCTGACAGAAAAATTTTTGTTCCCAAAGATAGAAAGGAAAAAGAGCATGGCCTTAGGGTAATATACTATGCCTAAAGGCTAACCAAGTCTCCTGCCACATATTATATTAGAGTGTTATTACATTTTGTCTATTAGGGGAACAGTGCCCTTGGGATTTTACAGGGTTTTGAGCATAAATCCTTAGGCAGCTCAAATTTTAGTTGATGCAGAAGTATATGCCATGACTCTAATTCTCAATGAGTGCGACAAAATACCAAACCTTTTCTTGAGATGCCTAATGTGAGTGTCAAATTACCAGCCTCCACCAAGCAAAAAGGAATGCTAATTAAAGGGGTAGGACATGTTCCAGTTGTTCTAATCAAAGAGAGCTTAATCCTTCCATAAGCTGGCTGGCTTTGTTGGAGGAAATTCTGAACAACCTTGTTACTTTTGATAACTGTAAGCCACTGACTCATGGCCCCTTGACAGCTAGCTGAGCATGTAATAACATTTCTCTGTATTTGGGGACTGGCTTAGCTGGCTTTATAATAGATTATTGTGGATGTTAAAGTGAAATGTTAGTCTTTTTTAAAGCTCTGTATTCCCCAGTAATTAAGGTTATAAAAAGGGCACTGAGCACAATACAGTTTCAAGGTCGCCAAACATAGATATAACAGCCTTCAGTTTGTGTAAATAAGGTATTAAGTATAGGTTTATTCTGCAATTGTGTCAAGGAAAATAGGTTTTTAAAGAGAAGTTTGATAGGAAAGTATTTTCAAGTGGATTTTTTTAAAAGTGTCTTTTTTTATCCTTTTAGTTTCAAAAAAAATATTAATGTCAAAAAGTAAGAAGCTGGTGACATTACAGAAATGCAGGGAAAACAGAATAACAATAGTTAAAAAAAAATGTTGAGTGCTATCAGTTAAAGATAAAAATCAGATAAAAATTAGCACTTCATCCAAAAGCCGTTGAGGTCATTGGGTGTAAAAAGAAGCTGGGAGAAATCGCAACCTTTGCCATGAAAATGTCTATGGAGACCGCAAAAACAAGGATTTTACTTTAACTTTCAAGGCAGTGACATTTATTGGTTGTTTGTGTTTCCGATTCATTGTAAATGGAAAAAAGTTAAAGAAAAATTCACCCCAGAGAGACATTTAACTACTTGTTTCAAAGAAAGAAATTGATATACTAGTTTCATTCAACTTTACTGTTTTGAAATTCTCTCACCATTTGAATTAGATCCCTATGTGTAAGTCATTGCAATAGGGAGAAATGCTGCATGGTGTATTTCATAAGAAATATTCCTTTCAGCTGTTCAATTGCCATTTACTCTTAGATGAGAAAAAAGAAAGATTTTCTATTTAAGTATTGCTAAGGTAAAACAAGTTGATATAGAGTGAAAGAGTCACACAATGGTGGAAATTTTTATTGCAGAAGGGTCCTAGAGTTGGGAAAGCATAATTTGTAGTGTCAATAAGGAAATCATATTTTCATTCTATCAGATAAGATCAGGGCAGGTACTCCCCAAGGAGGAATCCTCTTTGCTTCAATTTTAAACTGATGAAAGGGAGGATGTGCAACGCTTTATAGCACAGACAAAACTGTCACACCAGTAATTGCTATGCAAGTGCTTAAGTACATGCCAAATAAAATTATAAATTATATTTCCCATGCATTAGGCATTAATTGTGTCAGTAGTTAAAAGAACAATTACCACATAATATCTACCTTTTGAGAAGGCAGAAATAATCAAGAAAATCATTTATATAAGCTTTTGTGGAGAATTAAGACTTCTTTTCCTTTCAAGGTATTTTACATTTTTGTGCCTGTCTACCTTCTGAGTAGAAATTTTCATTTTCGTCAGTTTCTTCCCATCAGGATGCCATAAAGAATATGCTGAGGGTTTCTGAAATTTCTCAAATAAAACTATAATTGATTATATAATATTCCAAATTATTATCATTTAAAGTTACATGGTAGAAAAAAATGAAGCTTGTATAAACTTCAGGGGAAAAAGGCTATCCAGAAATTATTCCCTCTCATTTTCTCTCCTCACAAAAATTTACTCAGTTCTTCTTTTGTAATAGATACAAAATTTGAATGGGTGTGTCCCTGACAACGAGAAACCCAGTGATCTTTTCTGGGTTGTTCCTCCTGTACTTTTCTAGATATGAACTCCCTATCTCTCACGGTTAGCAAAGGTATCCAATTTTAGCCATAGAAAGTGCTTCCAAGATAATGTTCAAATTGACCTTGAAAAAATGTAGGGATTTTCTTCTTATTTGACCATAAGGCCTGGACTGATATCGGACATGGTTCCAGTATCATTCAGAATTTAATGCACAGAAGGAAGCAAAGGTTAGAGGAAGAGAGGGAAAATTGATGGTGTTGAAGTTCTTTAATGCAATCATCAGTCATACCTACCACTGACATTCCTAGGGTTTGTTTAGGTGAGGTATTAACCTTGCCAAGTGACATTTTAAGTTTCTCTTACATGTACACAAAGTGGTGGGAAATACGTCTCTGTACCACAGAATTTTTTTATTTATTAAGCTACTAATAATATTAATTGTATTAGTTGTCTATAATGCTTAGATTTGACAATGCAGCAACCATTTCCTAGGTAGATGATCTTAGACAAGCATCTGAATTTTTCTGTGATTTAATTTTTTCATGTATAAAATTGGTTAATAACTATACCCTCCTCAAGGACATGTTAAGAAGGATACTGTTGTTATTGTGTGCCAACAAGTGGATTCCAAGTCTTAGTGACACTATAGGACAGAGTTGAATTGTCTCATAAGGGTTCTGAAGCAGAAATTTTGACAGAAGCAGTTCACTAGGTCTTTTCTCTAACACCAAAGGGTGGATTCAGGCAGCATTTTGGTTATGAGCCAAGAACATAACTATTGTGCCACCAGGGTTCCTTTTATGACATTAAAGGAGTTAGTCTGTGTAAAGAATGTAAAAGAGTACCTGGCATAGATAATAATAATGATAGCAAGAATAATAAAATAATATTAGGTTTTATTATAAGGAGCTCTGGTGCAGTGGGTAAGGCATTTGGCTACTAGCCAGCAGGTCAGCAATTCAAACCCACCAACAACTCCAAGGAAAGAAGATGGGGCAATCTACTTCAGTAAAGACTTACAGCCTCGGAAACTCAATGGGGGTTTCTGTGAGTTGGATCTGATTCAATGGCAGTGAGTTTGGCTTTGGAGTCTCTTATTACAGTAATAGTTTTGACCACTTTAGATAGATTATTATATTTAACCCTCACAAAAGCCATATCAAGTTGCCTTTATTCTGCTCATTTCACATGTAAGGAAACTGAAATATACAACTTTCAATCCAGACTTTTGAAAATCAGACTTTTATCTCATTTCCTTTTTATCTGGCTGCCTCAAATGTTAGTATGAAACCTCTCCCATATTATTGTTTACTGTCTGTGAGGTAAAAAAATCACCTTGCAGAGAGAAATTCAGCATTTTTACTTGTTTCCTGAGAGAAAAACTTGGGAAATTTCTTGAGTAACTAAGATACTTTTGGTTATCTAGACCCAAAGAGTAAACCAGAGGATTTTTGTCAATTAGTGGGGGGCTGGCCAAGCCAGAAGGACCACATCATGCCCATACCAGCTGACTTTATATAGGAAGCATGATTCAATCATGTGTGTCCAGTGAAAAATAAACTAGGACTATGAAATGAAGCCAATGAAGGTTCTAGGCATAGACACTGCAAGGGCTTCTTCCTGGTTGGTGAAAGACATTGATACATGCGGGGTGGTATTGTGCCCTTTTTGGAACATGGGGGCTACATGTTGGGAAACTTGCTGAATCTTATCACATGTGTCTCTTCTTTATGCCAATCATGATTTGCATACCTCTGTTATAATACAACTATAATCATAATTATAATTCTATCTATGAGTTCTGTAAGTTGTTCCGGAAAAATTATTCAACCAAAGAAGTAGTAGTAGCCAGTAAGTGGAAGTGAGGCAGCCCAGGGAAACCCCTGATCTTGTAGCTAGCATTCTAAAAGGGTGGAAAAGCCCCAAATTAAAAGCCAGAAAGTCAGAAATTATGCTAAGGAATTTCAAAGACATCTACCTGGAGAACTGACTAGAAGAGAGCCATATTTAAGCCCATTCCAAAGAAAGGTGATCCAACAGAATGAGGAAATTAATGAACAATATCATAAATATCACATGCAAGTACAATTGTGCTGAAAACAATTTTAAAATTGATGCACCAGTATATTCACAGGAAACTGCCAGAAATGAAAGCCTAATTCAGTAGAGGGAGTGCAACCAGGTATATCACTACTGAAGTTAGATGGTTCTTGGCTAAGAGCAAAAAAATACCAGAAAGTTGTTAACTTATGTTTTATTGACTAGGCAAAGGCATTCAATTATGTGTAATAACAAATTATGGATACCATTGCAAGGAATGGGAATTCAAGAACATTTAATTATGCTCATAAAGAATCTGTGTGTGGCCCAAGAGGCAGTCTTTTGAACAGAACAAGGGGATAGTGCATGTTATAAAATTAGGAAGGGTATGTGTCAGGACTGTTTCCTTTCACCATACTTACTCAGTCTCTATTCTAAGCAAATAGTCTGAGAAGCTGTGCTCTATGAACAAAAATGGGACATCAGGTTTGGAGGAGGACTCATTAATAACCCGCAAAATGCTGATGACACAACTTTGCTTGCTCAAAGTGACTTGAAGCACTTATTGATGAAAATAAAAACTAAAACTAAAGCCTTCAGAATGGATTACACCTCAATATAAATAAAATAGAAATATTCACAACTGGACCAATAAGAAACATCATGTTAAATAGAGAAAAGAATGAAATTGTCATGAATTTCTTTTACTTAGATGTAAAATCAATGCCAATGGAAGCAACAGTCAAGAAAATGGTGTGCTGCACTGGGAAGATCTGCTGCAAAGGACCTCTTTAAAGTGTTTAAGAGCAAAGATAACACTTTGAAGTCAAGGGCACATTGGTATTTCCATAGTGTCATATGTATGTGAGAGCTGGACACTAAGGAACCCTGCAGAAGTATTGTTGCATTTGAATTTTAGTAGTGATGAAGTCTACTGAAAATATCAATGATGGCAAGAAGAGTAAACAGATATGTTTTGGAGGAAGTACAGACAGAATATCCCTTAGAAACAAGGATGACAAGACTTCATCTCTCATACTTCAGTCATGTCAGAAGGGACTTGTCCCTGGAGAAATTTGTCTTCCTTGGTAATGTAGAGCATCAGCAAAACAAAAGGGAAGACTCTCAACAGGATGGATTGACACAATGGCTGCAACAATGGGCTCAAGCATCACAACAATTGCAAGGATGGTGCAGGACCGAGAAGTATTTCCTTCTGATGCACACAGGATCATTATGAGTCGAAATCAACTCCACAGCATCTAACAACAACAATGGTCAGAAGTAAAGTAGTGGTGTGAACTTCTGAGCTTGTGATTCTAAGCCTATTTTGTATAGAGCTTGCGTATGTCTATTAGACAGTCTGAAGGATTATTTTAATATATGAGATCTAGTCTAGCAGCTCTGGTGGCAAGGGCCAGAGACAGAATGTACCATGTGAGGGCCTGATGCCAGAGATGTTTGAAAAGTAGGAAATTGGGAATTTGATTAATTGTTCCGTTTTATGGTTTGGATTAGATTTAAGTTGACTATTATCTAGAAAGTATCAGTCTCCTCTGCTTAATCATACATTTCTTGAAGGTAGTAACCATATTAAATTAACAGTGTTAACCTCAGTACTTAGCAGTGTATACATTCCTCCTCTCTCTCCTTAACTCTTTTTATTTTTCCTCTACTTTTCTCCTTTGCTCAGCTCAAATATCTACATGCAAGGGCCATTTAATCTATCTGAAATGATTCTGCTTGTATCTATTCACTACCTACACTTTTTTCCTGAATCCTAAGAATGTTATCATTGCTTCCCTTCCCTATAGCTTGAGAATGGCTTCCTACTTAATTTTTTCAGATTCTATTTCATATAAATCAAAAAACAAACTCACTGCTGTAGGGTTGGATTCGAGCCATAGTGACCCCTCTTTGGCTTTCCAAGGCCATATCACTTGGAAGTAGATTGCCCAACAGTCCTTCTGAGGAGTGGCTGAATATTCAACCCCCAGAATACTTCAATGTTGCAACTCGAGGAAGACTTTTTTTCTTCAGTTCTTTCACCTTGACAAAAGCCAAAAATCTTCTTTGCAGTTGTTTTTCTAACTCTACATCTTTGCACATTTCATTATAATACTTTCCTTTGTCTTCTCAAGCAGCCCTTGGAAATCTTTTGTTCATATCTTTTCTTTCATTTCTTCCGGTTGTTTTATCTATTCCCCAATTCATTTTGGTCTTTTCTTCCTTTCTTTTCTTTTTAATGACTTTTTCCTTTCTCCATATTTAATGTGCTTGATGTCATCTCACAACTTGTCTGGTCTTCAGTCATTTGTGCTCATGTGTCAAATCTATTCTTCAGCTGATCTGTAAATTCAAGTGAGATATAAACAAGGTCATAATTTGGCTGTCCTGGACTTTTTTTTTTTTTTTTTCTTCAGCTTCAATTTAAACTTGTATCTGAATAATTGACCATCTGTTCCATAGTAAGCTCCTGGCCTTGTTCTGACAAATGGAATGGAGCTTCTCCATTGCCTCTTTCTACAGATGTAGTCAGTTTGATTCTTGTGTATTGCATCTAGGGAGATCCACATGTACAGTGGTATTTTATGTTGTTGAGAAAAGCTGTTTCAATGAATAAGTCATTGGTCTTGCAAATTCTTTCATGTGTTCTCTGGCATCATTTCTTTTACCAAGACTATATTTTCCAACTACCAATGCTTCTTCTTTGTTTCCACCTTTTGAGTTCCAGTCACCAATAATTATCAGTAAATCTTGATTGCATGTTTGGTCAATATCAGAACTGCATAATTTGGTAACTATCTTCAATTTCTTCATCTTTGGCTTTAGTGGTTGTGTTAGACTTGGTTCTCTAGAAAAGCAAAAACCAGTAAAGCTTATATATATATGTATATATAAAGAGAAATTTATCTTAGGAAAACGGCTCACACACTTATAGAAGCTGGCAAGTCCAAAGTTCCTGGATCAAATGTCAAGCTGGAGGCTTTTCCTGGCTCTTGCAACTGCAGGGGCTGAGGAGCTCAAGGCTGGCAGGCAGTACACCAGCTGTTGACTCCAACGAGTGATGAATCCAAGATCTCCAGGCTGAATGGTGGACCGTTCACTCACGGACAGATGTCAGCAGCACAACAGAATCCTAATCCACAGAAGAATGTCTCTCTTCCAAGGATGTCCCTGGATATACTGGAAACAGGCCAAGCCCCTAGGGAAACACCCTTTCAGAGATTGGCCACTCAGAACATAGTCATCTGACCCCATCATGGGAACAACCACATCACAACAGCTCAAACCACACCGAATTGTGGTCCAGCCAAGTTGACACACAGCTCCAACTATCACACTCCACTACTTGTCAACTTGGCAATTGTACACATCTTCTTAACCATATGTAATCTCTAAATAAGGACAATTATAAGGTCATATTTGTGCCTAACATGATATGCTAACACACATACAACCAAAATGCATTAACTTTAATTACATTTCACAGTTCAAAACAGAAAGAAACAAAAATATTTGATGCACATATACAATAAAGAAATATAAAAATTACAGTCCTCATTTCTGCAGCTGGTCACATGGTCGTAGCTGATATTCAGAACTACCTTCTTCCACCACCTATTCTGTATTTCTCTTGCCCTCAGCAAGCACCTCAGTTGCTCATGGTTCTTTGCCTGGTGGGGTGACCCAAACCTTCATTTCTGAAGGGTCTGGGCTGTTAGAAGCCATATCAGAATTGGGTTGCTGTAATTTGCCATTGACTTTAATCACAGGGCATGGTAGTACTAAGAGATGTCCTAAAGAATCTCCTGTATTCCAGACATATTCTTCTTTACCTCCATTATGTAAAGCCAATCCAATTTCCCCTTGGTAATGAGGGTCTATCACACTAGATAGTACAGTAATGTCCTTCTTTGTCTGTTGATCCAGAGGCATGAGGAAGCCAAAATGGCTGGGTGGCATTCTTAATTTCCAGTTCAATGCAGTCAGTACTGTGTCTCCAGGTGGGAGTGTTCCTCCCTCTGGGACTAAGATCTCCAGACCAGCAGAACACAGGGTTGCAGGGACAGGGAGCAAAAATTTTTTGAGTGGGACACTAAGGGTAATAGTGAGTGGTATCACTCCTGTTTCCACCCCTTGGTTCCTGGACCCGTGAATTCTGGCTATTGTAGAAACAGCACCATATACTGGACTCTGGTTTAGAGCATATACAGCCTCCTGGAGAACATTGTCCCAACCCTTCAAGGTATTGCCACCTAGCTGGCACTATATTTGTGTTTTTAAGAGGTCATTCCATCATTCTATCAAGCCAGCTGCTTCAGGATGATGGGAAACATGGTAAGACCAGTGAATTCCATGAGCATAAGCCCATTGCCATACTTCATTTACTGTGAAATAAGTCCCTTGATCTGAAGCAATGCTGTGTGGGATCTCATGACAGTGGATAAGGCATTCTGTAAGTCCACAGATGGTAGTTTTAGCAGAAGCATTGCATTCAGGGAAAGCAAATCCATATCCAGAATAAGTATCTATTCCAGTAAGAACAAAACGCTGTCCTTTCCATGATGGAAGCTGTCCAATATAATCAGCCTGCCACCAGGTTGCTGGCTGATCACCCTGAGGAATGGTTCCATATTGCGGACCCAGTATTGGTCTCTGCTGTTGGCAGATTGGGCACTAAGCAGTGGTGGTAGCCAAATCAGCCTCGGTAAGCAGGAGTCCATGTTGCTGAGCCCATGCATAACCTCCATCCTGCCACCACGGACACTTTGTTCATGAGCCCATTGAGCAATGACAGGAGTAGCTGGAGGGAAAGGATGGCTGGTTTCTACTGAACGTGTCATCCTATCCAGCTGATTGTTAAAGTCCTCCTCTGCTGAGGTCACCAGCAGATGACGGACATTCACATGAGAAAGAAATACTTTTACTCCTTTGGCCCATTCAGAGAGATCTACCCACATAGCTCTTCCCCATACATCCTTATTACCAATCTTCCAATCATGTTCCTTCCAAGTCCCAGACCATCCAGCTAAGCCATTAGCCACAGCCCGTAAATCCATATATAATCACACAACTGGCCATTTCTTATTCCATGCAAAGTGAACAGCCATATGCATGGCTCAAACTTCCACCCATTGGGAGGATTTCCCTTCACTCTGCCCTTTAAGGAAGTCCCAGAAAGGGGCTGCAGTGCTGCTGTTGTCCACTTTCGAATGGTGCCTGCATATCGTGCAGAACCATCTGTAAACCAGGCATGAGTTTTCTCTTCTTCAGTCAACTGATCATAAGGAACTCCCCATGAGGCCATAGGTGCAGAGTGGGACAGGGAAGGTACTGTGACTAGAGTGGAGACCATAGGCATTTGGGCCACTTCCTCATGCAACTTACTTGTGTCTTCAGGTCCTGCTCGAGCCCGATCTCTGATATACCACTTCCATTTAATGATGGAGTGCTGTTGTGCATGTCCAATTTTATGACTCTGTGGATCGGACAATACCCAGTTCATGGTGGGTAGCTCAGGCCTCATAGTGACTTGGTGGCCCATGGTTAGGCATTCAGTCTCTACTAAATCCCAGTAACAAGCCAAAAGCTGTTTTTCAAAAGGAGAGTAGTTATCTACAGAGGATGGAAGGGCTTTGCTCCAAAACACCAAGGGTCTGCATTGCAGTTCACCCATAGGGACCTGCCAAAGGCTCTAAACAGCATCTCTATCTGCTACAGACACTTCAAGCACCATTGGATCAGCTGGATCATATGGCCCAAGTGGCAGAGCAGCGTGCACGGCAGCTTGAACCTGTCACAGAGCCTTCTGTGGTTCTGGGCCCCACACAAAACTAGCAGCTTTCCAAGTCACTAAATAAATAGGCCACAGGAACACACCCAAATGAGGGATATGTTGTTTCCAAAAATCCAAAGAGGTCCACCAGATGTTGTGCCTCCTTTTTAGTTGTGGGGGAAGCCAGATACAAGAACTTATCCTTCACTTCAGTAGGAATATCTCAACATGCCCCATACCATTTGATCCCTAGAAATTTCACTGAGTGGAAGGTGCCTGAATTTTTGTTGGGTTAATTTCCCAACCTCTAGTATGCATATGTTTCACCATCGATACTTCTAGAGCCATCGATACTTCTTTTTTACTAGGTCTAATCAGCATAATGTCATCAATATAATGGACCAGTGTGATGTCTTGTGGAAGGAAAAGATGATCAATATCCCTACAGCCTAAATTATGGCACAGTGCTGGGGAGTTGATATATCCCTCAGGAAGGACTGTAAAAGTATATTTTTGGCCTTGCCAGCTGAAGGCAAACTGCTTCTGATGGTCTTTTGAAATTGGTATCAAGAAAAAGGCATTGGCCAGATCAGTAGCTGCATACCAATTACGAGGAGATGTACTAATTTGCTCAAGCAATGAAACCATATCAGGAACAGCAGCCGCAATTGGAGTCACCACCTGATTAAGTTTATGATAATCTACTGTCATTCTCCAAGACCTGTCTGTTTTTTTGCACAGGCCAAAGAGGTGAATTAAATGGGGATGTGGTGGGAATCACCACCCCTGCATCCCTCAAGTCCCTGATGGTGGCAGTAATCTCTGCAACCCCTCAAGGGATGTGATACTGCTTTTGGTTTACTATTTTTGTAGGTAGAGGCAGTTATAATGGCTTCCACTTGGCTTTTCCTAACATAATAGCCCATACTCCACATGTCAGGGATCCAATGTGGGTATTCTGCCAATTGCTGAGTATATCTATTCCAATTATGCATTCTGGCACTGGGGAAATCACTACAGGATGGGTTCGGGGACCCACCGGACCCACTGTGAGACATACCTCGGCTAAGACTCCATCAATAACTTGACCTCCATATGCCCCCACTCTGACTGGTGGGCCACAATGATGCTATGGGTCTCCTGGAATTAGTGTCAATTCGGAGCCAGTGTCCAGTAATCCCCAAAAAGTCTGATTATTGCCTTTTCTCCAATGAACAGTCACTCTCAGAAAAGGCTACAGATCCCTTTGGGGAAGGCTGGGAGAAAGACGGACATTATAGATTTTTGGCAATGTAGTGGGGTCCTTCCTCAAAGGGACCTGGCCTCCACTTCATTCAAGGGTTGTGGGTCTGTAAACTGACTCAAGTCTGGGAATTGATTGAGAGGTTGTGACTCTGTATTCTGGCAATTCAATCTAGGTTGCTGTTCATGTGACCTAGAATTCTTCTGTCTATACAGATCAAGTAAATATTTAGTAGGCTTGCCATGTATTTCACTACTAGGAACACCATGAGCAAGTAGCCAATGCCATAATTCCACACAAGTCAGACTATTCTGATTAGTGTTCCGACTCTGCTGTCCATTATGGTAACCAAGCCCACCTTGCCTTTGTCAATTAACTGCTGCCACTTGGCCCCCACTACCACAGAGCCCAATCAGCCCCATCGTAGTTAAGTGTTTTAGTTCAATTAGGGCAGTTCCCACTGTCAAATCAGGTTTACCTAAAATAGCAATCACAGCAGTCTTCAAGGATGGTGGAGCTTCCTTCACAAATTTATTCCCCATGGTACTGGTGAAAGATGTGTCTTCTGGACTCTCCATTTCTGCCTCTAGGCTTCAAATCTGATAAATCCCTTCTAACAGGCCAATTTCCCTAAGCCTCTGGATACCTTCTTCTACATTATACCAAGGCAGGTCTGGTACTTCAACTTGACTTAAGGTAGGCCACCACATAATCTATGCCTCAGTAAGCCAACCAAATAAACTATTAGATCCTTTCCTAACCTCTCGAGCTGAAAGGTTGAATGAAGAATCCATACTTAGTGGGCCTAAATCAATAAACTCAGACTGATCTAATCTTACATTCTGTGCACCATTATCCCACACCCTCAGTAGCCATTTTCCTATATATTCTCCAGGTTTCTGCCTCTACATGTTAGCAAAATCAGGTAGGTCTTTTCGGGTATAGCATACTACCTCCTCAGTCACATTTTCTATTTCACCTTTTGGGGCTTGCTTGGACTTAACTTTAATTATTGGTCTAGCAGCAACAATGGCTGATTGAGGCAGTTCCTGAGGACATTCAGGAATGTCTTCCATGGACTCTGCCTCAGGCAATAACCCAGCAGGACAGGTTTGGCTAGTCCCATCAAACTGAGGGGGAGGGGGATAATGGTTTTATGGTAATCCATTCAGATGGGAACAATTCAACAGTATTTACAGGCTCCATATCCTGATGTTCCTGATTATCTGTCCATATGTCCCCATTCTAGGTTTGAGGATCCCATTTTTTTTCCAATCAATATCCTCATTTTAACATCAGACACCATTCTGGATTGGCAATTTAATTGGTGTTGTAATTCAGCCACCCTTACAATAAGACTCTGGATTTGGTTTTCAGCAATATCAGCTGTGTTACTATAAGATATAAGACTTTCTTTCAAAGTACAGCTGGAAGCACTGAGGTTTTTTATGTGGCACTTAAGCCAAGACTCAACAGCTCTGAGCTCATCTTGCTCTTTCACCACTTTTTCTAGAGTAAGTAGGACCAACCAGCCAGCTTCCTTATACTCCTCATGCTGACAAAATTGCAGAAAATTATAAAATATCCGATCACCCAGAGCATCACTTCTCACAAGCACTTGATCTATTGGTGGTGCTATTTCATGTACTAATGTGCCATCTCATGCCATGAATTAGCAGGGCCCTCTTTACTAACAGACACAGGGTCACTAGTGTTTTTAAGATTAATCAAACTGGAGAACTAATTTAGGAAGACCATCCTTATGATTTTGTCCCTCTAGAACCAATCCTGGTACCAATTGTGTTAGACTAGATTCTCTAGAAAAACAAAAATCAGTAAATTTTATGTATATGTATATATAAAGAGAAATTTATCTTAGGAAAATGGCTCACACAGTTATAGAGCTGGCAAGTCCAATGTCAAGCTGGAGGCTTTTACCGGCTCTTGCAACTGCAGGAGCTGGATCAAATGTCAAGCTGGAGGCTTTTACTGGCTCTTGGAACTGCAGGGGCTGAGGAGCTCAGAGCTGGCGGGCAGCACACCAGCTGTTGACTCCAACGAATGATGAATCCAAGATCTCCAGGCCAAATGGTGGACTGTTCACTCATGCAGAGTTGTAAGCAGCACAACAGAATCCCAATCCACAGAATGTCTCTCTTCCCAGGATGTCCTTGGATATACTGGAAGCAGGCCACACCCCCAGGGAAACTCTCTTTCAACAGAGTGGCCACTCAGAACATAGTCATCTCATCCCTTCATGGGAACAACCACACCACAACAGCTCAAACTACACAGAATTGTGGTCCAGCCAAGTTGACACACAGTTCCAACTATCACAGTGGTTGGTGCATAAATTGGAATAATGGCAGTATTAACAGGTGCTCCTTGTAGTCTTATATATGTATTATCCTATCATATCAGTATTTTACTTCAGGATATATCTTGAAATGTTCTTTTTGATGATGAACATGATGTCATTCCTCTTCAATTTGTTATTACTGGAATAGTAGAGCATATGATTGTCCAGTTCAAAATGGTCTATATGATTCCAATTCAGCTCACTAATTCCTAGGACATCAATTTTTATGCATTACATTTCATTTTTGGCGGTTTCTATTTTTTCTAGTGTTATACTTCATTTCATGTTCCAATTATTAATGAACATTTGCAGCTGCTTCTTTCCTTTTTGAGTCATGCCCCTGCTCTACTCCATCCACATCATTAATGCCCACTCTACTTTGAGGAGTCAGTTCTTACTCAGTCATATTTTGAGTGTCTTCCAACCTGAGGGACTCATCTTCCAGCACTACATAAGTCATTGTTTCACTGGTATTCATAAGGTTTACAGTGGCTGATTTTTTTCAAAAGTAAATGGTCTCATCCTTCTTCTTAGTCTGTCTTAGTCTGGAAGCTCCACTGGAACCTGTCCACCATGTGTGTCCCTGCTTATACAAAAGCACCAGCGGCACAGCTTCCAGCATCACAGGAACATGCAAATCACCACAGTACAACAAATGGACCAATGAGTGGTAGGATTTCTGGCACAGTATAGTATAAGATACTAGAGAATAATAAGGAAGAAAAAACTAATACAACATGCAAGAGTATGAATGACATTTTATTACATAATATTTAATGAAATAAATCAGATCCCCAAAAAATGCACATTGATGATTCTACTTATTTAAAGTTCATACTAACTAATTTTTGTTCTTAAAATCAGTGTAAAATGGTTACCTTTTGGTGAGCAACTGTGATTGAGAGCATTCATGAATAAATTTTGCAGAATACTGACAATAATTATACAGATTAAGTTACTCTCTGGAATTTCATTGAATAATGCATTTATGGTTTCTGCATTTTCTGTCCTGTATATTGCCCTTCAATAAAACATTTTTCTTAAATACAATAAAAAAAAAAGGGAACAAAATAGTGGAGTATTAAAAAAACTGCAAGTGGTACAAGAATTCAGAGAATGAATTACTCAATCCCAGAACAATCAGAGAAGGGTTTGTGGAAGAAACACAGATTATTTGGCATCTTGAAAGAAGCATAGGTATAACTCAGCATAAATCATCTCCATATGAGGATCAATTATAATAAAGTTCTGATGAAAATGACAGAAAAAAAATGAGCAAATGATGAAGCTTAGGTTAAAGAATATAAAAATATATTTCTCACTCTTAAAAAAAATATAATAATAATAACTAGAAATAAGTCCAAGTGAGGTATGGAAGAACAAATGCTTTCACCATCTAACAGGCTCCAAACTTCCTGATACATTAATACATGGCTATATTTTCAAGGTCCTTATGGTTCAGTCACTCTTGGGAAGGAAGGTTGGGCAATCTACTTCCGTAGTGATACAGCCTCGGAAACCCAAGGAAGGATCACTACGAGTCTGGTCCAACTCCACAGAAGTGAGTATGGTTCATTATGACCTCTGTACATACAGCCTTAATACACAACTTGTTGACTGGGAAAGGCAAAAAAAAGGGTGAAAAAATGAAATTTTTTCATTAAGTTCCCCTTGCATCATCATCTGATACATGTCACATCACATTTAGACATATTTTATTGGCTAAAAGCTAATCACAAAACCACACTTAGCTGAAAAAGAGATTAAGAAATGTAGGCTTTATGCTCTGAGGCAAAGGGCCACATTAAAAATGAGAGTTGCACAATTAACTGCAAGAGGATAAAAAAGTTGGTATAGGTAAATATAGTTCTCTCCCAAAGCTGAAAACAACAAAATGTAAATATTGCTAAATATCTGTCTTTATGAAACACCATTTGAAAAAGCAGAATTAATTTTGTAATAGGCAGATAAAGGTCTCTGTAGCTATAGAGAATACTAAAATGTGACATCTGCTCTTGTGAAACACCTGTTTAAGTGACCATTTTTTCAGAGCATATTTCATTTCTTTTCAGTTTCATTTATGTACTCATACCCCATGAAAAAGAAACATATTTGAGAAAAAAACGCATTTACTTGGATAGTCTCATATCTAACCATTCTAAAGTACATTGTACATTTGTGAATGTTTTGGAAGTAATACATTGGAATCCAAAGTGTGTGTGTGTGTGTGTGTGTGTGTGTGTGTGTCATACATTTGGAGTATAACAATATTAATGATATAATGTTCGCTCTAATTAGAGTTCATCGCTTTTAGAAATTCTTACCACAATTTTCAATCAGAGATACAGATGAGAGCAATTTTATCTGGAGATCATAACTACAAACAGTACCAAGAACACATTTACAATTAACAAGCTACAGAAATATTTCAGAGGACTCTGCTACATTTCTTCAAGTCCATGGCTTATGCTCATGTGAATTCTTTGAGGTAACTAAGGAATACTACATTATTGAATGTCTCTTGTAAACAAAAACAATTCAGTTCTATGCATCTCCAGAATCCAGTAGAGTATCCACCAATTAATACACTTTTGATATTTGATGATGAAGGAGTAAATTAATTGAATTTTGGTAAAAGGTTACTGTTCACCAAAATAAAATAGGAACAATCATTTTGAATTGTTGGGTGAATAAGAATAACATTCTTTTATATTAAGCCACTGAAAAGTAGACATTTATTTGTTAAAGCAACTGAAGTTAATAGTAATAAAGGCAAAGATCAGTCTTTAAAAGTAGACTATAAGATGGACTATCAAAATTTCTTTTTAAGGTAATACGATCTCTGAATAAGGAAAGGTAAAGGAAATATTATTTAATATGAACTTGAAGCCTTTCAAAGGAGCTCTGGTGGCATGTTGCTAAGGCATTTGGTTGCTAAGCAGAAGGTCAGTGGTTCTAAGCCACTAGCTGTTCCATGAAAGGAAGATGAGGTAATCTACTTCTGTAAGATGTACAGCCTTGGAAAACCTAAAGGGGTTGCTATGAGTCAGAACTGAATAACAATGGGTTTGGTTTGATTTGAAGTCTTTCATGTACCAATTTCCATACCTATAACTTGTATGAATAACTGTGCATTTTTCAAATAAAAATAGTTATACATGCAGATAAACCTTCTCATTCAGTCACTGTCATGAATACACTATAGAAGAAAAGTATTAAGGATTAGGTATTATATACCAATTCTTATATTGCCTACTTTGAGGTTCCAAATTTGTAAATGGTTCCATTAACACAGGATTTCTCAATCTCAGCACTGTTAATATTTTGACCAGGGTAATTTTTTATTGTGAAAGACTGCCTTGTGTAGTGTTGGATATTTAGCAGAATCGCTAAACTCTGTATTTTCCAGTAATGTCCCCACAATGTGACAACCAAATGATTCTTCAGGTATCAGGTATTGACAAATGTCCCATTTAAGGTTGGAGGGTATCTCCTCTGGTTGAGAACTACAGCAATCTGAATCTTCAAATGGATTGCCAGGAAGGACATCAAAAAGTTATTAAGCAGCATGTCTCAATTGTCCAAATGGGATAACTTCATGCTAACATGTCTTGGATGTCTTATCAATAAAAAACTGCAGCATTAAAAAAATTCAACCATAGTGAATCAGTTCATTCTTATGAGGGATGGTGATTTGATGAGAAAATACATTTAATTTATAGTAGTGGATGACCCATTGTATATATTAAAAAAATATGTTAAGTAAAGTCTAGTATATCCTCTCCTTAACGAATAGTTTCACCAAGGATGGCTTTTATGTGTTTAAGATGGAGAGATACATTTCATTAGTTTATTCTACACGAAGTATAGAATCTATGCTAAGTAGGAGAGTCACAAAGGAGAGAAAGCTTGACAATAATCATAATCTCTTAAAACAGTTTTCAGTAGGCTTTTATCAGCCTCCAATATGTCATGTCAGACCCCAAAATTTAGATCTATCAAAAGAGACATTTGTAGTCAATGTAGATTAAGAGTCTATATAATTATTTTCTTAAGTAGGAAAAAAAAAACTTAGATTTATACCTTTTATAGTCTTAATATTTCATTAAGAATATAAACATATGAGTGTTGTTGTTGTTGTTGTTAAGTGCCGTTGAGTTGTTTCCGACTCATAGTGACCCCATGGACAGCAGAACGAAACACTGCCCGATCCCGCGCCAGCCTCACAATCCCTGCTATACTTGAGCCCATCATTGCAGCCACCATGTCAATCCATCTCGTTGAAGGCCTCCCCCTCTTTCATCAACCCTCCACCCTACCAAGCATGACATCCTTCTCCAGGGAATGGTCCCTTCTTACAACA
>NW_006921815.1:1141927-1162247 GCF_000298275.1 Orycteropus afer afer
CTGTGGCTGACTGTACCTCTGTCTGGCTTCCTGGCTTTTAATCCCCTTTCTCCTGCTCTTTTGGCCTGCTGCTTTGGGTGTCTCTGAGTTGTCCCTAGGGCTGACTAAACATATGAAACATATGAGTATCAAACAAAATTTTTAAAGTGTACATCTTTGCATAGATATAGTGATGTACTCTCGATAATGTTGGTGATGGAGAAATGAACAAAAAGCATTTGAAAATAGGTATATTTTATATTTATTGCTGAAATATTACATCATGAAGGATGTCATGCTTGGTAAAGTCTAGGGCTGATGAAAGAGGGGAAGGCCCTCAACGAGATAAATTGACATGGTGGCAGCGGCGATGGGCACAAGTATATCAAGGATCATGGAGCTGGCTCAAGCCTGGGCAGTGTTTGGCTCTGCTATGCATAAGGTCGCTATGAGATGGAGATGACTCGATGGCACTTAATAACATTACATCATGATATTTGCATTTTTGGATAACTTTTTCAATTTATGAAATGTTTTGAGTCCTCTTTTTATTCCTTAAGATTAAATAGTTAACAAAATGTATTTCCTACTATTTCATAATAAGAAAATAAAAATGAAACTGTTATCATTATACACAAAACTTTGATTTGTCCTTTTTTTTTAATCTTATGAATGTTTTAAACACTTGACCATAATTATTTATTTTGCTTCTTTTCTAATTAAATTAGAAATGAAAGATATTTCATAGTTTAGTCATCCAGACTGTTATCTTCTTTAGAAGATTAAATTTACATTTCTTTTATCAATGTGTTTACTAGATGTGTTTAAAGCAAACTTAAAGAGATGGTTTACTGTTTGTGAATATAGTTATCATAGGCAGTTCAAACCCACCAGCCAGTCTGCAGAAGTAAGACTGGGCGATCTACATCCATGAAGATTTACTGCCTTGGAAACCCGAAGGGGTCTCTGAGTTAGAATCAATTCAATAGCAGTGAGTTTGGTTTTGGTTTTTAGGTTCTATTTGCTCTAGTTTGTTATTATTACGACAATCTTTATAGAGGTGGAATTATAAGAAGAGTGTTTTTCAAATTGTTCCTCTTCAATTCCAGTGTTCTTCAAAGGATGTTGTTGTTGTTATGTGTCCTCGAGTCGGACCCAACTCATAACGACCCCTTCTTGGGTTTCCGAGGCAGTATCACTATGGAAGTAGATTGAACTGTCTTCCTTCCGAGGAGTGGCTGGTGGGTAGCCTTCTGGTTAGCAGTCAAATATCTTAGGCACTATGCCACCAGAGCTCCTACTTCAAAGGACGTAGTGCTAAAATAATCTGCCACAATGCAGTTCAAGCAGTCAAACTCAGGTATTGAAACCCTACCTGAGTGGCAGCTTTGGTAGTATTTGTTATGATTTACAGCAGGGTCTACATTTAGGAAACCCTCATTTAATATTTCCTGGGTGAAAAAAGGATCCTTGGATATCAGAGTGGTACCTGCCCAATGTGCATTCTATGGACTCTATTAGTCCTTAGCCTAACTCTTCAAGTTTTTGTATAGACAGCTGGTATTTTCACAGACTGCTTTGCTTGCATGATGTCTGGAGAATTCAGGATTGACATTGCCTTTAGAAATCATACTGCTTGTGGCAATATATAAATGTAACACGGCAGAGAACCAGTTCTTAATTGTTAGAAATAAAGTTTCCCTTTGGAGAAAAATATTCTGAAATGGATTTTTGAAACATTTACCCAATACATGAGCAAATAAATAGATTTCTCAACCTCTGAGGCATTTTCAGCTTGTGTATATTTTTAACCATTCTTTTGTCATTTGAAATAGAAACACCAGCTCCCACGAATCCTCAACTATAATATTTACTCTTGGACTCAGATTTGCAAACAGTCCCTTTACCTGTTAGCAGTTTTGCTGATAGATAACCTTTCAAGACTTGGAGGTGTCTATGTTCCTGCACTTGAAAGCTTAGTAGGACTCTCTGCCTTCCTTCACTACAAAGTCCTTAATTAGCTGATTATCCTAACACCTTAGCTAACACCTTAGCTAATATCTTTATCTGGGAATACCTTCTGCTTACACTGGCATTATGCAAGATACAATACCTTACTCATGGCTTCTCTCTTCCAAGTCTTGATTCCTCAATCCTTTTCTACCAGTTCAAACACAAATGAGAGGCTGAGATGCAAGATCTCCTTACCTGATGGTTTATGCAAACATTTCCCTCCTAATCAAGATCTGATTATAACATCAGTTACATGAAACATTATCTTCTGCAAGAGCTTTCAGGAAAAATTTTTTTTTTCTCTCTCTCTTTCTCTCTTATTACAGTTTTCAAGGTACTTGTCAGCCATACATCTTTTCCTTACTTCAGATGTCTTCAACATCATTAATTTGATTATCTTCCTTTTGCAATGTGATTATCTTTCACAATTTTTTAAAGGCTATGTGTATGTATGTGTGTGCAGAATCATCTCGAATATATAAACAGTAACAATTTCACTTCAGTCACCTTCTAACTTACAACTTCAGTTTCTTGGAGATGTGTAATGCATTAGAATAACATAAAAGAGGCAATAAGTTGTCATTTACTGCATAAGTATCAATCCAGAGGAAACGGTGAACTGTTAGAATCTATATTCAGAATCATCAAGCTTTTATTTTACCAACTTAATATTAAATACTTTGCAGAAATAATTCAGGTTTTTCTTGAACAAATTAGCATTGATATTGAAGAGAAAATCTTATTTTCCTTAACATATTTTTAATAGTTAAAGTTCAGGTCAATTTTATCCAGCTTTTCAAGGTCAGTTATTTCATAAGTTGTGATCACTTCATTTCTGAAAACCCTGTTTTTGATCTGCAGGTAATAATTGTCACTTCTACTACTTTATAAAGCTGGTTGGACTGTGGGGTCAAACCAACATTTCATTAAATCAAAGCAGTGAACCAGATGCTTAGAATAACCACGATAATTAATCCATGGCCTTGTAGAAGAACAAAGGCTCATTTGAAGAAAGCATTTATATGCTGGAGTCATTCCTTTTGTTCTTGTTTTGTTTTGCATCTCATAGTAATTGAATTCATAAGAGATTTGAGGAACATAGTAGATAACATTTATCATATGACAGCATATCAGAATTTCAATATATATATATGCCTGTACCTCAGGGATCAACTTATATTTGTTTGTAGTTTTATGACACATGTATTTAAAATGTTATAAAAAGACAGGCAATAATTTCCACACTGAACACATGGATTTGTCTATTGCAAATGATTATTGGTAAATGTCTCCCCAAGAAGATGTTAAATAAAATGAACTTAAGTGAGTTTAGATAAATATGACTAGCTCAAAATATATAAAATTTCATGCACTCACTTATTCATATGTTAACCGTTCAAGTTTTAATCCTCATGAAATATTTTTGTATACATTTTATGTATTAAAAAAAAAAAAACAACTTCTTCCCATTGAGTCAGATCTGACTTATAGCAACCCCTCCTTGGGTTTCTGAGGGAGTATCACTTAGGGGAGTTGATTGCTTAACCTTCTTTCTGAGGAATGGTGGGTGGATTTGAACCACCAGCCTTCTGGTTAGCAGTTAAATGCCTTAGGCACTATGCCACCAGAGCTCCCACCTGCATTTACAATCATTTCTTTTTTTTCTTTTTTCCTAAGCACACATTCCATTCTGACATGTGTTTAAACAACTATTTCATCAAATGTGGAGCCTAGGTATCTACTACAAGAATAGAATCATTACATGTTTGGAACATTCTCTTCCGCAATTACTCTCAAATTCTGCTTTCTAAGAGATGTACTTTAGAGTGTACTCAGAGTTACAAAATTCCAAGTATGAATTAGCATTTATAATTTTGCTAAAGAATGCTGACAGTTTAACACTTGAATTCATAATACTCTTCCTTCCCACAAAGAGCCTGTTTTTAAACCTAACATCAATCTGCAAAACATAACAAGCAAAGTTTTACAAAAACACATGCAGACCATTTTCATCATAACAGATGAGTGGCTCTCAGAAGCAGACAAAAAGCCATAGGGTATTCACCACCATGACTGGCTTGTCTTTTCAAAATCCCATCTCTGCTTAACATTTGCAATTTTAGATCTCACTGCTTCTCAGCATGAGCTGAGAGAGAGCCTCTTACTTCCTTTGAATGTATTATGTCCATTTTCTACTCTAAGCCTTTTTATTTTCATGCTATTGCCCTAAATTGATGGGTCTACATTTTCCTTCTCATTCACATTTTGTACCTTACCTGATTTTAAAGAACTAGTTCAGGTACCACACCTACAATGATTTCTTAATATTCCCAAAGAGGATCTCCTTATTCTTGGAAATCCTCTTATCATAAACTATTTTAATATCTCATTTTGACCTTGTTGCTGTTGTTGTTGTTATGTGCCGTCAAGTTGGACCTGACTCATAGCGACCCCACCTTGGGTTTCCGAGGCAGTATCACTATGGAAATAGATTGCACCACCTTCCTTCCGAGGGGTGGCTGGTGGGTTTGAACCGCCAGCCTTCTGGTTAGCAGTCAAATGCCTTAGGCACTACGCTACCAGAGTTCCATTTTGACCTTGGGATTTGACATATTGTGTTACATTTTTTCTTAATTATTTATTTTAGCATATACTTATTATTATTATTTTTTTAAATAGGAACAGATGCTCTATCTTACCAAAGGATCTAATTAGGGGATAGCAGAATTCTGTGCCTCTAACTCGATGTGAGACACATAGTAAGTCCCCAGATTTGGTATGGAGTAAATATTTCTACCCTTGTATTCAGATTTCCAACATAGCTAGTAAGGATGAGATTCATCCACTCAAGCTTTTCTCTCTCTTAACTGACATTTTAATGCTACCATAAGAGAAGCAGTTGCTGTTCCAATGATTGCTCCAGCAAGCCAGTCCTTAGTAGGAAGAGCATCATTGATGGGTGATGCTGCTCTGTGGATGAGTTCATTTTCATTTTCTGTGACAAATTATGGGAAATATTCTCTCTCACTTCATTGGATAAATTTTGACCATTTGCAACCGATTCACTTTCAGCTATAAAAGCAGAAGCTGCCATGACATATGCATTTCTTACATGGAATCTGGTCCCATAGACCTGATCTTTCAATATCAGTTCTTCATTTATGTTTCTTCTTGCTTATCTAAAAGAGTAGGCTATGAAGATTCTGTCATTTGGTGTCTGGAGGGGCCAAAGTGGGATGTGAGAGCAGGGATTAAGAATTCACCCATGCTTCTAGGACTAAATTCATGCTCAACATCAAAGGTCAGAGAAATTCAATGTTGAAAAAATGTCATTGGGTGCTCATGCAGTTATTAATAAAATAATTATTATTTCCATATTATTTTTTTTCTTCATACACAGTTCTTCAGAGAACTCTGAAAAGTAGGAGGAAAAAAATCATAGAATACAAGTAACATCATATTCCAAAGAAAATCATATACTAAATTTTTCAAATTATAAATTCAAATACAGAAATTAAAAAATAGTTTTTAAATACCTTTTATGAGTTAACTTAAATTAAAATCTAATTTAAACAATTAAGGCAACCTTTGTTGTAAAGACCATTAGTGTTAAGTAAGTAAACACATAGCATGAAAGAAAACTCAAATCAGCTTTTAAAAATTATTTAACAATTATTTTTTGCTGTTATTGCTTATTTGTACCTGATTTCTCTTTTTTTCATTTCCTTTTTATATTAAAATATAAGTTGCACATGGTAAAAATAAATAATAAAACTTTATGATAAGTAATAACATCTCATTTTCTACAGTTACATATACCCAGTCACACACCCTGAGTAATTACATTTTAACCATTTATGTATTTTCTTTTTTAAAGGGAGATAAAGTCATACCTCTAAAATTATAACAGTTGTTCTAGGTTTCACTATCAGTGCTTCTGTAATGAAACCTATATTTGACTTTTAATAACACTCAAATAATATTCTTCATTCATCTCATATTTTTTACAAGTATATTATCATTATATGCATTACAATATGTTTAATTATTTTACTGATTAATTTCGTCGTCGTTGTTGTTGTTGTTATTTGCCATCGAGTCGGACCTGACTCATAGCAACTCCTCTTTGGGTTTCCGAGGCAGTATCCCTATGGAAGTAGATTGCCCAACCTTCCGTCTGTGGAGTGACTGATGGGTTTGAACTGCCAGCCTTCTGGTTAGCAGTCAAATGTCTTAGGCACTATGCTACCAGAGCTCCTATTAATTTTGTAGTAGTACATAATTATTAAGATTCTGTTTATTTTTTTTCAATTTACGTTTACCTTCTTACTATAGAGCCCTGAAGTATGCTAAGATTACCTGTTGTTCTCTTTATCAACAAATATTTTATTGAGAAGCTACCATATATCAGGCACAGTGCTAAGCAAGTTGTCTCTGGGTAGCACAAATTGCAAGGCTATCAGTGCTAACTGAAACAATGACATTTTGGGTCCTCCCAGAGACACGTTGGATGAATGCCTGCCAATTGATTTCCAAAAGAGAAATCATTGAACACCCTGTGGATCATAGATCTACTATGATTCCCACGAGATCAGGATGAGCTGAAATCAACTTAAGGCAAAATGGTTTTTCAGCACTAAGCAAAGAGGATTCGGCAGAGAACAGAAGAGGTGAAAATAAATGCCTATTCATGTAAAAAACATTTCTACCATCAAGGCAATCTTTTTTCATATATTTCATCAGTTGCTAAAGGACTTGTCATTCTCTAGATTGCATCATGCTGAATCTCTTTCTTTACCTTTCTATTTTTTCTAGAAGTGTCTAATTATTTTGCTATTGTGGAGCAAAAAATAAATAAATAACCTACCTAAATTTATCCTAGGAGCTCTGGTAGCATAGTGGCTAAGGCACTTGACTGCTCACCAGAAGGCTGGTGGTTCAAACCCACCAGCCACTCCTCGGAAGGAAGGTTGGGCATTCCTACTTCCGTAGGGATACTGCCTCAGAAACCCAAGGAGGGGTCGCTATGAGTCGGGGTCGACTCGAAGGCAAACAAAAACAATAACAAAATTTATCCACCTCACAGTCTTACTATATTAAAATAGAAAATTTTACCACTCTCCCCAGGTTTCCTTAACTCACTTTTTCTAATATGGACTCATTAGTGTCCAGAGTTGTTGTTCAGGTGTCATATTTCTGAATTAGGGGCAATTATTTCCAAAGCCTCATATATTTTTGTTTTGTATACATCTTCAAGTAACTTCTTAAATAGCATGTAGAATATAGGCTATCTGAGTATTTGCTGGTCAAAATTATCTTTATGTTTATCTCATAATTCATTAATAATTTTACTTAATACAACCACTCTTCATTTAGCAACATGGTTAGGTTTGAAAGACCAGGTCATTATGAAAAAACTGGCATTATGAATAAATGGAAGATGAGCACATCAGATCACAAAATGGAACGTGACTATAATATCATTATGTAACTGTCATTATTACATAACTACCAAATCACATCATTACATAACTGACTAACCACTGACAATCATAACCCAGCCAAGTTGACAAGTAAACTTAGTCATCAAAGCTAGTCTTAATCTCACCTTATGACTCAGTGTCCGTTACTGTTTTATTTTGGCAGTGTCCTCTCATTTACCAGGCATCCATGGTTTACTCTGAGCACAGATTGAAGCAGAAGACACTGTTGTTCACAGTGCAAATTTACTGTGAATCTGATGAAGTTTAAGCTGCAGGGCCCTTCACATTCAGAAACTCCTTTTAAGGTATTTTGAGGAACTCCAGCAATGTGATCACATGAGTCATATATTTTCTTAAAATTAAGTGATGCTTCTTTCCTTTTTTCTTAAAGAAACTTCATGAAATTATATAAGCTTGAAGCAACTCACAATCTGGATCGCTCCTCAGATTGTCGCATTGCTTCATTTTATTCACTGGGTATAAAAACAACCCAAGTGATTATAGCACCTATCTGCTATTAAATCATGAGAAGGGAAGCATTGTTTCCTCCTGTTTTAATCTTTTTAATAAAATAAAGCCTTCAGCAAAACACAATACAATTTTTATAAAATAGTGAACAAAATATGAACCATAGGTGTTTCCTCAAGGTATTTGCAAGTCACAAAAAGAAAATAAATGGTTTAAATAGTATGAGGAAAGGGGGGGGGCACTGATTAGAAATGAAAAGCATTGTAAATGAAAATGGAAGGTTTAATGATTTTTGTCTTAGTTGCTAAGCCCCTTACAATTCATGCCATTAGAAAACGATTTAAATATCTGGTGAAGACTCACAAGGGAGCAAATTCCAAAGGTGGTTTTAGACCCTTATTAAAAATGCAGTGAAATCCTAACTCCACATTACAATAGTAATTAACTGTGGTTAAAGGCACCCTGAAGAGATGCAATTACCTTTAAAATAATTCTGTAATTTAAGAGGTATATTTAATGCATTTATTTATCAGTTAATTGATAATTTACCTATTAAATTAATATAAACAAACTTAATATATTGTAGAGTGGATATTTGTCATGCATTTAAGGATATTTTATTCCCGTTGCTTGCAAATAATTCTTATGATGACCATCTTCCTCATTACAGATAAATATGATATTCTTAGAAGTAAATGAGAAGAAGGTGGTTACTAGAAGGTATGTTCATTTATTGAGTCATTTAAAGTTACAACAGTTCATAAGAAGAATAATTCTCTTTGAACAGAATAATTGTTTTCACATTTTAAAAATAAATTGACTCAAGTTATTTTATAATGAGTTGGAAAGGCAGGAAGTAGACATTATAATAAATACTAAATCCAGTCATATTTCTAAGTGGCTTACCCCAAAATCTATTAACAGATTAGAAACATTTCATGATTGTTTAATGAAGGGTGGATTTCTATTAATCAAATCCTGCTTTATACCAATTCCCATGATTAAAATTGAGGCCTATTTTGTCAAAAGTAAAAATTGCCTCTGGAAAGCTAGAATATAAAATGAAAGGCAAAAATGTTAAAAAATATATTAAAGAGAGAATGACAATTATACAGAAATAATCATAAGAGCAAAATAAATCTCAGGAAAAAGGATATAGTACAAAATTTGACTTATTAACTGAAGGATTATTTGCATTCACTGATTTAAAATTACAGAGCATGTAATCCCTAACACTTTATCAATGTGTTTAAGGTTTTCACTAACCTCAAATTGTCTTATTATTTCTCACTTCAACTAATAACTAATGTTCTTTCTCTGTCCTCCTCTGTCATTTGACCTTCCTGACCTCTTTTGAAACATCCTCAACTAGAAATATCTGTGGAGTCTCCCACAGTGTTTGCAGATAAAAATCCTAAAATAGAGTACAAAACATTTCAATTGTTTGACAACAGAAAGAAGGTTGATGGCTCAGGTTTAGCTGAATCCCACAAAAAGTGAGCAGTGCTGTCTCTAGATAATAGCAAAAAGAAAAGCATTCATGAAAAGAAAAGAAAAAAAAAACTGTAATTTCATAGTATAAAAGGGAAAATTGGTTAAGGCAAACAGTTGATTTTATTTTCCAATAGCTTAAATAGCAAAATAAAAACAAAAAATGAATTTCAATTTAGCATGTTAAACTTCTTAGAGAGATGGTATTTGAAAGTTTCTGGGTTGCAAACTTCATTCTCTACTCATTTTGGATGCACTAACTCTACACTAAAATAATGCTATCTACCCATCATCTACCTTATATTTATCTATATGTCTATTTACTAGAACTAATATATTTAGAAAAATTTATATTCAGATTTCTAACATTTGATAAATCATTCAAATTCCAGGTGTACATCTCACATCTATCACTATATTCTAGGTGTCACGCTGTCAAATTCAGAAAAGCAGTCATTGAATTAAATACCCCAGTTCAAGCTTTAACATGGGAATGAAAGCTATCTAACTTGACAGTTCTCTAGAAATAATCATTCTGACATGTCAAAGATGGTACATGCCTGGACCTCTACATTATTCAAAAATGATGGAATCTTGGGAAAGGAAAAGAAATGACAGAAAACTCTACACCCAAGAATTAAACATTTCAAAAGAGAAAATGGTACAATTCACATAGGCTTAGGTAGGTATGAGGGACAAAAAGAGCACAGTACACATCAATATATTAATAAATCTTATTTTCAACTTTTTCCCACATGCTCTAACCTTTTCAAATTTGGGGAAAATGCAGATAAGGAAACTTTTGGCATTTATCTTCAGTAGTCAGTGGTATCTTTTGAAGTAATTTGTGTGTGTGTATGTTTATTAAATAATCAAAAACAAAAAAAAGCAAAAGTCACTGCCCTTGAATTGGATTCAACTCACAGCAACCCCTCCTTTGGTTTCTGAGGTGATATCAATATGGAAGTAGATTGCCCAATCTCCCTTGGGTAGCTGGTGGGTTTGAAACACCAGCCTTCTAGATAGAAATCAAATGCCTTAGGGACTACACCACCCAAGCTCCCACATTAAATAACCAGTGACACATATATGCTAAACCAAACCAAAATCAAACCCACTGCCATCAAGTCTAGCAACTATTAATCATTTGCACCTTAAATTTTTAGTCAACTTTTTAATTTTTTTTTTATAATCTTATCTTTGTGATTTGGCCCAAAATATTTTCAGCAACTGCTGAGTATGCTCTAGTTATACTTCTGTATTGTTTGATAAGTTATTTCTCTCAGAGATAGATTCTATCAGAACACCTGGATATTTCCCATATTTCTTCTCATTTGTAAGAATAGTGAGTAAATCTACTTAGGAAATTAATGCTACAAAATATCACCTCAAAGGTTTTCATTTTTATACACAAATGGCATTGATAATTTTTATGTGAAACCATCTGAATTAAGACCAATCTGCGTGAATCACATTTGGACTTGATGTGGTCATTCAGAAACATTTGCCTAACTGAGTATCAGAACTCAGAACTCACCCCAATGGACCTGCAGTCAGCTTATGAATAACAAACTATCTCAGCTGAGTCAGCTGGGTCGTCTCTTTCTCCTTGCTCACAGGAGAGAGCTGGAAGTGATAGATAGCTCCATTAACTCTGCCTGACTAATGCACACTTGGGGAACACCAAATTGGGAACATTTTTATTTATCTTTCTGGGACAAACTGCAGGAATGCAATTGGTTCATTCTCCACTTATAATAACAACAATATCTGGGAAAGTGGGTAATAGCAAAAAAAAAAAAAAATGGTGAAAGTAATATTTTATATCATTTTATTTTTATTAACACATTTTAGGCTAGGCTCTCAAAATATTTTCCCAGCATTGTTTACAAATACATACAACAGTTTTGATATTCAGTATCTCAACTCAAACATGAAACATTTTTAGCATTAATAGAGTGGCAGTTCTCATAATTTGAATATGTATATCTCTGGCAAATTGTAAGTCCCACATAATAATGGTGTAATACTGTATAGATCACGTTGCTTTATAGATCAAGTACTTGGAAAAAAATATATTATAGAATAATAATTGTTCCTTAATTTGCATTATTCAACATAGCAAAACATTACCCTTTCTTTATAAGTTCAAAAAAAGATTAAAATTTAAGAGTTGAATAATGTAATTCCTTAAATTCTGCATAATGATTTTGTTAGGAATTGGCTGGTAATGAACAGGCTCAGGAGTTCTCCAGGCAATGCTGCTTCACTCCCATTTGCCAGTTTTCAACTAGTTACTTATAAGATTCTCATAACAGCTTTTAGTGTGGCAGTTCCTTCTTTTATCCACGTTTTCAGCCATATGGAAGTTATTTAAAATATTTCAGAAATTAAAAACAGTGTTGTGGTTGTTCTTAGGTCAACTCACCTTCAACTCATAGTCATCCTATGTACAACAGAACAAAACACTGCCTGACCCTGCTCCATCCTCACAATCCTTGCTATGCCTGAACCCATAGTTGCAGCCATGGTGTCAATTCACCTTGTTGAGTGTCTTCCCCTTTTTCATTGACCCTCTACTTTAACAAGTATGATACTATTTTCCAAGGACCATTCCCTTCTGACAACATGACCAAAGTATGTGAGATGAAGTCCAGCCATTTTTGCGTCTAAGGCTGTGATTCAGAAGACAGATTTCTTCTTTCTTCCAGTAGTCCATGGTATTTTCAGTATTCTTTACCAACATCACAATTCCGAGACATTATTTCTTCTTCAGCCTTCTTTATTCATTATCCAACTTTCACATGCATATGAGATGATTGAAAATACCATACTGTGAGTTAGGCACACCTTAGTCTTCAAAGTGACATCCTTGCTCTTTCACACTTTTAAGAGGTCTTTTACAGCTGATCTGCCTAGTGCAATATGACTTCTGATTTCTGGTCTGCTGCTTCCAAGAATGTTGATTGTGAATCCAAGTGAATGAAATTGTTGAACAACTTCAACTTTTTCTATTTTTAAAATGCTGTTGTTTATTGGTCCAGTTGTGAGGATTGATATTTTTTTTATGTTGAGGTATAATCCATACTGATTTATATTATATCAGTAATTTGATTTGATTTTTATCAGTAAATCCTTCAAGTTATCTTGACTTTCAGCAAACAAAGTTGTGTCATCTGCATATCACAGGATGTTAATGAGTCTTCCTCTAACCCAGAGACCTCTAACCCAGAGACCATGTTCTTTTTATAGTCCTGCTCTTCAGATTATTTGCTTAGTTTGTAGATTAATAAGTACAGTAAAGGATACAACTCTGATTTACAACTTTCCTGATTTTACATCATATAGTATCCCCTTCTGTTCAAATGACTGCCTCATGGTCTGTGTACAGGTTCCTCATGAGCACAATTGTGTTCTGGAATTCCCATTCTTCACAATTTTATCCATAATTTATTATAATCCACCCAGTCAAATTGTTTTGCATAGTAAATAAAACACAGGTAAACCTCTTTGTGGCATTCTTTGCACAGCATACTGCTGCAACCATTTTTAAAATTATTTTCAGCAAAATTTTACTTGTGTGTGGTCTTAATGATACTGTTAGATAATTTTGGTGTCATACTGTATCACCTTTCTTTGGAATGGGCAAAAATATAGATATCTTCTACTCAATTGCCCAGGTAACTATCTTCTAAATTTCTTGACATAAATGAATAAATGCCATCAGCACTGCATCCATTTGTTGAAGCAACTCACTTGGTATATTCAATCAATTTCTAGTGGCTTTTTTTTCCCACCAGTTCCTATAATGTGACTTGGACTTTTTCCTTCAATGTCATGGGTTCTTGATCATATGCTACCTCCTCAAATGGCTGAATGCTGACCAATTGTTTTTGGTACTCTGTAGTCTTTCCTCTTCTTCTGATGCTTCCTGTGTCATTTAATATTTTTCTTTCAGAATTCTCCAATAATGCAATTCAAGGCTGTATTTTTTCCTTCAGTTCTTGAGAAATGCCTGGCTTGTTTTTGCCTTTTCTTTTTTTAATTCCAAATCTTTGCACATTTCTTTGTAATACTTTACTTTGTCTTCTCAAGCCACCCTTTAAAATCTGTTCAGCTCTTTTATTTCATCATCTCTTCCATTCCTTTTAGCTACTTTCTGTTCAAGAGCGAGTTTCAGAGTGTCTTCTGGCATCCCTCTTCTTCTTTTCTTCCTATCCTACTTCCAGTCATCTGTCAGTTTGTGATGCGGTGGTGAGTTGTGTATCACTGTAAGACTGGAAGCTATGCAACAAGTATTTCCAAAACCAGCAGATTGCCCATGGTTGACAGATTTCAGTGGAGCTTCTGGACAAAGACTGGAAAATTGATCAGAACTATCCAATTCTGAAAAAAAATGGACCACTGAAAACCTTATGAACAGCAGTGAAAGATTAACAAAGAGTAATGGGAAATAATTCAGAGTGTAAAGCACTTAGAAAAACTAAGGAGAATGGAATCATTTCAAAGACAGGGTTATTATATGAAATCCATTGTAATTATAATGAGCAACTAGTATTTTTTGGAGAGTTTATGCTAACTCTAACTATTCCATGCTCTCTAATATATTATTCCCCTTTCATTGCAACCTTCCTCTCTTTAACAAAAAGGCATCTTTTTCTTAATAGATCACAGGGTCTGTGTAAAGCACTGAGAACTCAAAGACAAATAATTACTAGGTCTCTGATGTTAACAGAGAAAGAAGGGAAGAAATGTAAGTTAAAAATTATTGATTCATTCAACAGATATTTATTATATACCTACTGCATGGCAAGCACTATGCTAGGCCCTGGCATTAATGGAGAGGAAAGGTGAATATAACCCATAACTTAATGGAGTTTAGGGTATGTTGTTATTGTTAGGTGCTGTTGAGTCATCTCCAACTTACAGAGGTCCTATGCACAGCAGAGTGAAATACTGCTTGGTCCTGTGCCCACCTAAAGATCCTTGCTATATCTGAGACCATTATTGCAGTCACTGTGTCTATCCATTTCAGTGAGGGACTTCTTCTTCTTCCTTGACCCTCCACTTTACCAAGCACAATATCCTTTTCTAGGGAATGGTTCCTTCTGACAACATGACCAAAGTAAGTGAGACTAAGTCTGGCCATTCTTGCTTTCAAGGAGCATTCCAGCTGCACTTCTTCCAGGACAGATTTGTTAGTCCTTTTAGCAGACCACGGTACTCTTAGCATTCTTCTCCAACACCAAAACTTGAAAGCATCGACTCTTCGTTGGTCTTCCTTATTCATTGACCAGTTCTCACACACATAATAGGCAATTGAAAATGTCATGACTTGGGTTATGCACACCTTAGTCTTCAAGGAGACATCTTTGCTCTACATCACATGAAAGAGGAGTTTTGCAGCAGATTTCCCCAATGCAATACATTTTCTGATGTCTTGATGGCTGCATCCATTGATGATGATTGTAGAACCAAGTAATATGAAGTCTTTGACAACTTCATTCTTTTCTCCATCCACTGTGAAGCTGTTTATTGGACCAATTGTGAGGATTTTTGTTTTCTTTATACTGAAGTGTAATCCATACTGCAGACTGTAGTCTTCAGTTTTCATCAGTAAGTGCTTCAAGTCATCTTCACTTTCAGCAAGGAAAGTTGTGTCATCTGCATATCACAGGTTGTTAATGAGTCTTCCTTCCATCATGATGTCACATTCTTCTTCATATAGTGCAGCCTCCTGGATTATTTGCCCAGTATACAAGTTGAATAAGTATGGTGAAAGGTTACAACCTTGACACACGCCCTTCTTGATTTTGAACCATGCAGTGTTCTCTTGTTCTGTTCGAACAATAGCCTCCTGATCTATATACAGGTTCCTCATGAGCACAGTCAAGTGTTCTGGAATTCCCTTCTTCTCAATGTTATCTACAATTTTGTTATGATTCACACAGTGAAATGATTTTGCATTGTCAATAAAACATAAGTAAACATCTTTCTGGTATTCTTTGTTTTCAGCCAAGATGCATCTGACATCAGCAATGATATTCTGCGTTCCATGTCCTCTTCTTAATCCATCTTGCATTTCTGGAAGCTCTTGTCAATATACTGCTACCACCAGTTTGTAATTATCTTTAGTAAAGATACTTTACTTGCATGTAATATTAATTACTTGCATGTAATTTTACTTGCATGTAATATTAATAATGTTGTTCAATAATTTCCACATTCTGTAGCATCACCTTCCTTTGAAATTGGTACAGATATGGATCTCTTCCAGTCAGTTGACCAGGTAGCTATCTTCCAAATCTTTTGGCATAGCTGATGAGTGCTGCCTCCAGTGGGACATCCATTTGTTGAAACATCTCAGTGGGTATTCCCTCAATTCCTGGAGCCTTGTTCTTCACCAATTCCTTTGATACAGCCTCAACTTCTTCCTTCAATACCATTGGTTCTTGATCATATGTCACCTCCTGAAATGTATGAACATTGACCAGTTCATTTTAGTACAGTAATTCTGTGTGTTCTTTCCATCTTCTTTTGATGCTTTCTGCATTATTCAATATTTTTCCCATGAAAACTGTCAATATTACAACTCAAGGCTTAAATTTTTTCTTCAGTTCTTTCAGTTTGAGACATGCTGAGTGTATTCTTCCCTTTTGGTTTTCTAACTCCAGGTCCTTGCACATTTCATTATAGTAATTTGCTTTGTCTGCTCGAGCTGCTCTTTAAAATCTATAGTTCAGCTCTTTTATCTTGTCAATTCTTCCATTAGCTTTAACTACTGTCTGCTCAAAGGCAAGTTGCAGAGTCTCTTCTGACATCCATTTTGGTCTTTTCTTCCTTTTTTGTCTTTGTGATGAACTCTTGCTTTCTTCATGGATGATGTTCTTGATGTCATCCCACAATTCTAGTTTTTGGTCATTGGTGTTCAATGCATCACATCTATTCTTTAAATGGTCTCTTCTCTAAATTCAAGAGAGATATTATCAAAGTCATATTTTAGCTTTCATGGGCTTGTTTTAATTGCCTTCAACTTCACTTGAACATGCATATGAGAAGTTGATGGTCTGTTCCACAATCAGCTCCTGGCCTTGTTTTAGCCAAAGATATTGAACTTCTCCATTGCCTCTTGCCACAGATGTAATCAGTCTGATCCTGTGTATACCATCTGGTGAAGTCCATGTGTGTAGTCATCACTTTTGTTGTTGAAAATAGATATTTGCAATGAATAAATCGTTGGTCTTGCAAAATTCTATCATGCAATCTCTAGTATAATTTCTATCACCAAGGCTATATTCCCAACTACTGGTAACTCTTCTTTGTTTCTAATATTTGCATTCCATTCACCAGGGATGATTAACACATCTTGATTGGATGTTCAGTCAATTTCAGACTGCAGAAATTGGTAGAAATCTTCAATTTCCTCATCTTTAGCTTTAGTTGTTGGTACATAAATTTGGATAATAGTAGTATTAACTGGTCTTCCTTGTAGGCATATAGATATTATTCTATCACTGACAACGTTGTACTTTAGGAGAGATCTTGAAACACACTTTGTGACAATGAATGTCACACTATTCCTCTTCAATTTGTCCTTCCCGGAATAGAAGATTGTGGTTGTCTCATCCAAAATAGCCAAAATGAGTCCACTTCAGCTCACTAAACCCACTAGCCACTTCTTGGAAGGAAGGTTGGACAATCTACTTCCATAGTGATATTGCCTCGGAAACCCAATGAGGGGTTGCTATGAGTCAGGTCCAACTCAATGACACATAACAAGAACAACAACAACAATGCCTACGATATTGATTTTTATGTGTTCCATTGCATTTTTGACAACTTCCAATTTTCCTAGATTCATACTTCATACATTCCATTTCTCAGGTATTATTGGAAGTTTGCATCTGTTTCTACTCATTTTGAGTCATGCCACATCAGCCAGTGGAGATCCCAAAAGCTTTTCTCTAACCGTATTTTTAAGGTCATCTCTATCCACGTTGTTAAGGTCATCTCTATTCTAAGGAGTCAGCTCTTTCACAGTCAAATTTTTAGTGCCTTCTGACCTGATGGGAACATCTTCCGACACTACATCGCACAATGTTTCAAGGCTATTCATGAAGTTTTCCAGTAATATATCAGGCAGTGTTTTGCTGCTATTCATAAGGTTTTCACTGGCCAGTTCTTTGAGAAGTGGATGGCTTCTTCCTACCTCCAAGCCTGTCTTAGCCCGGAAACTCCACTGAAACCTCTCCACCTTCCGTAACCCTGCTGGCATTTCACAACATGGTGGCATAGCCTCCTGCCTCACAACAACACGTAAGCCACCACAGGGTGACAAACTGACAGACAAGTTCACTTCCCTTAGTTGTTCCTAACCCCTCTGCACCTGCCTATCTCAGGCAACAGCCTTAAAATAGAGCTGCCCACAAGACAAAAGCTGCCCCTGAGCCCTGGCCCACCTACCTCAGGCACTAGCTTTAAAATACAGCCACCCCAAAGCAAAAAGCAACCCTCAAGCAGTCCTGCCTACCTCAGGCTCTGGCCTTAATACAGAACCACTCCCAAGCAAAAAACAATCTCCAAGCTCTGGGCCTGCCTACCTCAAGCCCCAGCCTTAATAGAGAGCCACATTCAAGTGAAAAGCACCCTCCAAACCCCCGGACTGCCTATCACAGGCCCTAGCCTTAATATAGAGTCATACCCAACTGAAAAGCAGCCTCCAAGCCCTTGGCACATCTAACTCAGTCCCTTGCCTTGATATAGAGCCACACACAAGTGGAAAGCAGCCTCCAAGCCCCCAGGAGTTTAAGATATAATGTAAAAATAAAGTAAATCACACAGAAAAATGTAAAATGTGAGAGGTGATAAAAGCCATATAGAGATATGTTGCTAAAGAGACTTTGTATTGGGGGTCAGGAAAGACTTTCACAAAGACATGGCAAATGAATTGATATGTGTAGGATAAATGGGAATTTGTTGAATTAAAGATGGAAGATATATTCTCTATGAAAAACTTCAGTATGTGGTAGAAAGAATCTTCATACTTTTAATAAACAGAAAGAAGACAGCATGATTGGAGCTGTGATCAACTGGAAAGAGTTATCCAAGATGACGCTGGAGATATTAGTATGAGACAACTCATAAATGACAGAATATGCCAATTTGTGAATATTAGATTTTTCCTGAATCACAGAATACAGGCAGATTTTAATCAGGGCCTAACATAATTAGATTTGGAATCCCTGGGTGATGTAAATGGTTAATGCATTCATCTGCTAACCAAAGTTTTGGAAGTTTGAGTTCACCTTGAAGAACCTCAAAAGAAAGGTTTGTTTACCTACTTCTGGAAAATCATCCACTGAAAACCCTACTCTGATATATAAGAGGACACCATAGTGAGAGTCAACTCAATAGCACCTGTAATTTTTTTTTTTAACATGTTCAGATTAGTGTGTGTGTGTGTGTGTGTGTGTTTGTGAGAGAGAGAGAGTTTTAATAAAGGATAAAAGGATGAAGAAGAACAGGTAAAAGGCCACTCACTACAGTAGTCAAGATGAAAAAGGACAGAAGATTAAACTTTGAGATGGGAGGAAATAAATAGAATCAAGAGCTATTTTTCATGTAGACCCGTAAGACTTGTGATCATGTGGTCAAGTGAGAGCTTGAAAAGGAAGTACAAAGCAGGGTTAACTTTCAAGTTCTGGCTTGTGCAACTGGATTGAAGTGGTGCTACCAATAAGATAAATAATAATAATAATAATAGAAAGAAAACTATGTTTGTGGTAGTGGCAAGGGAAAGAAAGTTGGGTATTTACTATCTAACTCAAACCAACCCCCCTACCATCAAATCCATTCTGTCTCCTAGCAGCCTCATAGAGTTTCCAATTGTAAATCTTGGAAGCAGACTGACACATCTTCCTTCTGTGAAGTGCCTGGAGGATACAAATCACTGACCTTTTTGTTAGCAACCAAATGCCTTAACCACTATACTACCAGAGCTCCTTATCTACTAGATTAGACTTGGAGAAATTTGATGAACAGTCTTTGGTAAAATTACCAAAGAAAGAGTACAGATTATGGAAAATTTATGAAAGAACTCTGGGTGTTTTGAATATGTAATGTTTGCACAGACCTTGTTTACATAGTTTACATAGCTCAGTTGCTAGCCACAAGATTGGAAGTTCAAGTCTACCCAAAGGCATCGTGGAAGAAATACCTGCAAATCTACTTCTGAAAAATTAACAATTGAAAATCCTATAAAGTACAGTTTCACTCACACACACACAGGGTTGCCATGACTTGAACTTTACTTGATAGCAATTGTTTTTTTCATTTTGTCTTTGATGTCTCTATAAAGAAGGACAAAGCTGCAAAGGAGATAAATAAGTTGTCAAAAATGCAAGAATGATATAAGGAGGGAGTGGTGCCAAAGAAACCGTGGAAAGAGAATCTTTTTTTTTTTTTTAACTTTTTATTGTGAAATTTCACTAAGGAGATTCATTTTCTTTCTTTCTTTTTTTTAAATTGTGATTTGGGTGAAGATTTACAAAGCAAATTCAGTTTCCATACAGCAGTTCACATACACTTTGTCTCATGACATTGACCAGAGTTTACCACAATTCAACAGCTCCCCTCCCACCTCCTCCCCACAGTTACCTCTTCCCAGTGTCCATCCCTCCATGGGCTCCTACTCCCTGAGCTGTCTCACTGTGCGTAAGCAGCCCATCTTTCTCCCATGATTGTTCTCTCCAAGGAGTGTATCTACTTGAGGTAAATGTTCAACTCATATGCCTGTCTTCTGTTTGGCTGGAAACCACAGGTGTGGGTTCAATTCCAGACCTGAAGGGCAGCTAGGGGCCATAGTCTCAGTGTTTCCACCAGGCTCT
>NW_006921815.1:1162347-1163692 GCF_000298275.1 Orycteropus afer afer
CTACATTGTTCTCCCTCTCTATCAAGGATCTCCTACATAGATCCCCTTCCAAGTGGATGACAGTGGTAGCCAGGCACCATCTAGTTCTTCTGTTCTCACAGTTGTATAGGCTGCAGATCAGATGTTGTAGCAGTTGCTAAGACTAATTCCATGAATTTTTGTTTTCTTCATTCTTCTTTGCTCTGGATAAGGAGAGACCCATCGTTGCATCTAGATGGCAGCTTGCTACCGTGTAAGATCCCAGTTGCTACTCGCTAAGGTAGGAGGTGGAACAATGTTTTGTATAGTATGTTATGCCAATTGAGCTTGATGTCCCCTGAGACTATGGTCCCAAGCCCACAGGTTCAACTACTCAGTCTCCCTGGGTAGCTAGCTGTGACTAAGCAGTGACCACAACCTTGCCCCTTGTCAGATCTACTGTACACCTGGGAATTCTGATCATTCACATAAACATATAGGACTGTTGTCTGCCAACCCTATACATGTTCTTGAACATACTCCCCATTTCATAGACATACCTAATTGTACAGCCTGTCCACCCATCTATCTACCCATATACCCATGTTTGCCTTCACTGACAATGCTGTACTGTATGTGCAAAAAGGTTCATATTTGTTGTCTATACCTTCCATTTACCTCTCTATGTCTTTCTCATCCTCAATGCTGTCATATTGATCACACAGATTTGGTACACTTCCCTTCTCTTCACGCAAATCAATACTTATCTCTCTCTATCTAACAGTGTTCCCTTCCCTCCCCTCCCACCCCTTGTAACCAACAAAGGAAATTTCCTTCTATAGATAAGCCTTTCCTTAACTTTTACAATAATGAACTAATACAACATTTGCCCTTTTGTGATTGACTTATTTCACTCAGCAAAATGTCCTCCAAGTTCATCCAAGTTATGTGGTGTTTTGCAGATTCTAGGGTATTCTTTAGGGATGCATAGTATTCCACTGTGTGTATCTACCATAGTTTGGTTATCCATTCCTCAGTTGATGGACACCTAGATTGTTTCCATCTTTTGGGTATTATAAATAGTGCTGCAATGAAAATGGGTGTGCATATATCTGTTCTTGTCATGGCTCTCACTTTTTTAGGGTATATACCTACTAATGAAATGGCTGGGTCAAATGGTTTTTCTAATTCCAACTTTTGAAGGAATCACCATACTGCTTTCCGTAATTGTTGTACCATTTTACGGTCCCACCAGCGGTGTATGAGAGTCCCAATCTCTCCACAACCTCACCAGCATTTGTTATTTTCTGTCTTGAACTTTGCTACTAGTGCTGGAGCAAGATGGTACCTCATTGTTGTTTTGATTTGCATCTCTCTAATAGCTAAT
>NW_006921815.1:1168054-1175497 GCF_000298275.1 Orycteropus afer afer
ATAATTCTTTTGAATTCCTTATCAGAGAGTTCCAATGCTGTTTCTTCCTCAGGGATGTGTTCTGGGTCTGTAACCTCTTCTCTTGTTTCTACCACTTCATCTTGCTTCATTGTGTGGACTGTGATGATCTGTTGTCTCCGAGGCATCGTGGTATTGTATTACGATCTCTGTTAATTGTTTTTGAAGAGCAGCCAAGGGTGATTCAGGCTGTTCTTGGTGGTTTTTTTATCATTGGCTTGCTGGTGGAGAAGGAGGTGCTGGCTCTTGCTCAGTAAGTGAAATTGCATGAGTTGTGGGTGTACTTGTATCTTATGAGGACTGTTGCTGTCTCCCACTCAGTTAGGCAAAAATTACAATTGAATAACCATCGAAAAAACTAAAAGTACATGGACAAAAAATACACCCTGAAATCACACAGGAACAGTAACCACCCCCCCCAAAAAAAAAGAAAAATTTGAGAAAAGTAAAAGAAAACTGGTAAATATGCAATATCTGTGGATAGGTCACTAAAAGAAAAAAAGGTAGAGAAGGAGAATAATGAAGAAAGAAAACAAACTAGCAAACAGAAAAGAGAAAAAATAAAGCAAAAACAAAAAAACCCAACAAGTAACAGGGTTAATCACGAGAGAAGAAGAAAAAAAAAGAGGTGTAAACTAAGATGTTTTCAGTTGTGTAGTGCCAATCCGGAGAGTTCTTGAGGTTATTGGAAAGCAGAATCTCTGCATAAGTCCTTGGAATTTGGTAGAGCATTGTCTTTAGGTTGTCTCTAGGTGCTGGTTATGTGTTGATTTGTTTTGTCTTGGTTTTATGGTTTAATATTTTGAAAAGGAGAAGCTGCTGTGTTTTATTTTGTTATTGATTCAGGTGTGTTGGGTCGCTCTGCTGTTTTCTTTGTGATGGTGGAATCACTGTGTGTAGATTGGATATTTGTTTCTGTTTATCATACAGAGGGTTTAGAATTCAAAGCATGAGGTTTTATGTTAATTGGCTGAATATGGTTTCTTCTATTGAATGAGTGAAGTTATTGGTGGAGAAGGTGGGAACAGAAAAAGGAAAGCTTCATGTTGGTAAGGTCGGTTTCTAGAGCTTTGAGCTGGGTATTATTGTTGATGTATTTATTTACAAGACCATGGCTAAACCTCAGGAAAAATTCCTCTTGTTAGAGGGTCACAAATTTCTGCCAATTTCAGCCTTACTCAAAGACCCCACCTCTGCAGCCCCACAGCACCAAAACGTAGCTCCAAGGCAAAATTTGTGGGACCAGGCTAGGCTGCAGTTTCTTTGTTCTCTGTGCCCCTTCTGCCCCCGGTGCTGATGCAATCCAGCCAGACCACCTGTAGCCATGTCTGGAGTTTGTCTGTGATACCGTTCTCCTGCAGCGCCAAAGATGAGCACAATTTCAGGTGTGTTGGACTTGGGGGAGTACCTGAGCAGGCTCTTACTTATGACATATTTATTTGCAAGACTGTGGCTCAATCTCAGGAAAGATTCCTTATTATTAGAGGGTCACAAATTTCTGCCAATTTCATGCAAACTCAAAGCCCCCACCTTCGTGACACCACAGCGCCAAAGCACAGCTCCAGGGCAAAATTCATGGGATCAAGCTTAGCTGCATTATTTTTGCTTTCCGTGCCCTGTCTGCCTGTGGTGGTGATGCAATCCCACCCAACCTGTAATGGTCAGATCTGGAGTTTGTCTGCAATACCGCCCACCTGTAGCACCAAAGATGCATGCAATTTTAGCTGTGGTGGAGTCGGGGGAGTACCTGCCAGTGACCTTCAGTTCCAATAACCGTGGCAAAGAAAAGCACGGTGTCTCCCAGTCTGACCAAAGCCCACTCTGTAATCTGCTGGGAGGGGAGGGAGGTAGACTTTCTGGTGCACCAGTGAGATGTCCACCTGAGTCTCAGCAATGGTGCCCGTGTCTGGCCACACCCTCACCACCCAAATTACTGACAAAATCAGCTGCTGGGGACAGGTCTCTGCTGCTGCCTGCTGGAATATTGTATTGGTCACTGGTAAGCTGCTATAAGTGACTTAATTCTTGGCTCGGGGATCTCAGGAGGCTGTCTCTGCCCGGCAGACAGTGACTTCCCCAAAAATGTTTCCAATGGTCTCTCTCAGGTGGCCATTCATCTTCTGGCAGTAGCTATTTCCTAAAAAAATCTCCTTGTGCCTTTCCTGCAATTCTGCTCTGCTGTGTTTGGTGCAATCTGATTCAATGAGCTGTTCAGAGCACCAAAAATCTCAGTTCAAACTGTTGTACCTAATTCTTAAAGTTCTTAGATGCCAGAGGGAAAATAAACGTGGTGCTCACTGGCAAGACTCCATTTTGAATCCGGAAAGAGAATCTTTTAGGGTAGAGAAATGTTGAAAAATATTGAATGCTCTTCAGAGATCCAATAATATATATATACACAACTCCAAAGCATGTAACAACAGCAACAACATATATACACTGATTATGTAATTATACTGATGACACATACAGTGCCTATGAAATAACTTATTTAAATGATTATAAGTGGCAACTTTGAATTCCCTCTGGGGTAAAAGAATAAAGCAATAGTGTAGGTTCTGAAAGGAGCTCTGGTGGCACAATGGTTAAAAAAAAAATCTCTCATTCGAAGCCACCAGCTATTTCTTGGAAGAAAGATGTGGAAGTCTACTTCCCTAACTATTTACAGCCTTGGAAAATTTTCTGACAGTTCTACTGTATAAGGTTGCTATAAATCAGAATCAACCCTATGGCAGTGGGTTGTTGGGTATAAGGTTCTGGAAAATGATGAGGGGGTGTATTCAGTATGCAAATAAGCAAACTGACATTGCAAAGCTGTAAGGAAAACTCATTTAAAAAAAAAAAAACAGGTAGAAGAAAATGGGTGTGGCTGTCAATGAATTTTTTTGTCTGATAGTAGGAAATTTACAGAATTTCTGTTTGAGAAAGTGTAATTTGTCTGCAAAATACATGTCAGATTATCTTTAGATAGGAAGTTCAAATTGAATGATATTCATTTGTTTGGTGAGGAATAGGGAGAACCATAGGTTTAAATGTAATGAATACAATACTGAAAAGAAGTTGAGCAAAGGACACTAAAGAGAACAGTTAATTCAGCTGAGAGATGGTGAAAGCCTCATAGAAAAGATTTATGATCTAAAAAAATATATTATCAGGTAAGGGAAGGGATAAAGAGATTCTTAGCAAAAAAAATATTGAGAGAGGAAGGCATGCAATATATTCAAGAATGTCAGTGTAGCTGGAGTCAGCTTTGTGCATGATGGTTTCGCTATGCTTTCCTCTAAAAGCATGAAACCAGTTCTGTGACTCTGAATTAGCTCTCCTGATGTGTGAGTGTTCTCTCCTCTCAGCAAAAACATCTAGGCAAATATAAACACTTAGATGAGAGAATCAGTGAGGAAAGGGCAGTCCCCATGTTTCTTACAAATGAGGTTTCTTTAACTCTCATTCCACAAGCTTAATCAAGTTGGTATTTCTCACAGAGTAGTTAATAAACTGAACAAATTCTTTCATAGTTGGTCATTAAAAATCAATCCAGAGTGAGAATTAAACATAGGCATGAAATGGCATCACTTTTTATTATTCTCACATTTACTATGATTATATGTAAGTGATTGCATATGAAAAGTTAAAATATATATATATTTTAGCACTATAGTTAATGACATTGGAAAATTGATATTAATTACTAAAGTGGATACTACTAATAATAAGCTAATATTCTCATATTTAATAGCCAATGAAAGGATTAATAGCCATGGTCTGATTCATTTTTTTTGCTATTATGCTTAATGTTCTTTATGTCATTTTTTATTACTATGCATATTACTCTTAAGGCTTTTAATAGATCAACAATGTGATTACAAGCTTGTTCTACAGCATATATTTAGTAAAGATTTGAATACATGGTTTTGAAAAACAAAGTTCAATACTATCATTATTCATAACATAAGCATTTTGTTGCATTTCCCATTTACAGATATGTATCATGTTGACACTGTGTGCTCAAACAGGAATTGCATAATGATACACAATCTGAAATAGCATGAATACTCTATCAAATTTTTGATGTGAGACTCATAATGAAATGAGCTTCTCAATGTTAACAGCCACAATATCATTTAAAACTACCAAAACTATGTAACTCCTACCTTTTAAAGAAACAATTTCTTGTCTTCTTGTTATTGTCTAAGAAAATAAATTTTACAAATTAATTTGTCTGATTCTTTCAATACATTATACATGCCATATCTTAGACAGATCTACATCTTCCATATAATGTGCATTACTATTTTAAAATGTATGTTTTTAATGGTTTCTGCAACCTTTTATTCAGTCCTGTGTGTCCAGTAAACAAATGATTTTTAGTTATCTTAAGGCAGATTTCAGGAGCTCTGGTAGCATAGTGCCTAAGGCACTTGACTGCTAACCAGGAGGCTGGCAGTTCAAACTCACCAGTTACTCCTCGGAAGGAAGGGTGGGCAATCCTACTTCTGTAGTGATAACTGCCTCAGAAACCCAAGGAGGGGTCGATAGGAGTCGGGGCCGACTCAATGGCAAATAACAACATCAACAGCAAGGTAGATTTCAAATTGTTCATTTAAATTACATTGTTTTCTTTCTTACCATACTGTATTTTAGAAAGGTTCAAGTAATGTTTCCAAAAAGGCCAAAAAAAAAAAAAAAAGAAGAGATGATGTGAATTTCATATTGTTGTTATTGTTTTTGTGTGCCATCGAGTCAGACCTGACTCATAGTGACCCATCCTTGGGTGTCTGAGGCAGTATCACTATGGAAGTAGATTGTCCAGCCTTTCTTCCGAGGAGTGGCTGGTGGTTTTGAAGCATCAGCCTTCTGGTTAGCAGTCCAGTGCTTAGGCACTATGCTACCAGAGCTTAAGATCTTAACATTTATTATTTGTTTTATTTGGGGCATTTGATTACCAAGAAAAGACAAAAGACATTACAAAATTAAAATAGCCTTAAATCATAAGGCTACTTGTTACAGAATAAATTTCCCTGGACTATATGAAGAAGAATGCAGCATCAGGATCGGAAAAAGAATCATTAACAACCTGTGATATGCAGATGACACAACCTTGCTTGCTTAAAGTAAGTACGACTTATAGCACTTACTGATGAAGGTTAAAGACTACAGCCTGCAGTATGAATTGCACCTTGTTCTGGTTACCTAGTACTGCTCTAACAGAAATAGCACAAATGGGATGGCCTTAACAAACAGGAGTTTATTCTCTCACAGTTTGGAGGCTTTAAGTCTGAGTTCAAAGTGGCAGGCTCTAGGGGTGGGTGAGAGCCCCTTGACCTGGGGCTTCAGCTCTGCCTCTTGCTCCAGGCACACTGAAGGCATCTCTTCACTCAGGCAGCTACTGGCTGCTGAGGCTAACAAGCCCAAGGTCAACAAATAAAATGGCACAGTCCTGATGTTACCAAACCACACGGCAGACCATTAATTCAAGTCCATTGTAAGTCCCAAGGTCAGTAGAAATGGCAGGCTGATGAACAATGACACAGCTATATGCAGGGCCCAAGAGTCCCATAAGCTAGAGACCATTCCCCAAGGTTTCTCATTATATACAGGAAGCAGACCACATCCCTAGGGCAGCTACTCAGCTGCTCAGTAGATTCCACCATGGAGTTGATTACAAGTCTCATCATGGGGAATACTACATTCAGCTGACCAGCCACTCAACCAGGCCCAGCCATGTTGACACACAAACTTAAGTACCTAACACAATTCCACCTCTTGTCAACTTGTCACCTGTACAGATCTTCAATGGGTGGCATCTGTACAGTCTCCTTCACTGGGATGGCTCTAATCCCCTAGTTTCTGAGTGGTGACCTCGCCCCCTTGCCCAAGCTGGCCCTGTTCCTCTAACTCTTGGGCAAGGTAGTCCTGCCCCCTCTCTCTTGGACAGTGGCTATGGCTCCATCCCACTGACCCAGATGAGCAAGCAGCCCCACACTCCAGAACCAAGTTGGTGATGGTCTAATTCTTGGAAACTTAAAGGGCTATGGCGGTTCCACCCCCAGAGGCCATGGTCCTACCCTGAGAGGCTGGGGCAGCTCTGCTTTCCATTTCCTTGGTTTCTCTGCTTCTGCTGAGTAATGCTGAAGGCAACCCACTCCACCAGGAAACCACCTACCCGATAGCTCCCGGTTTTCTCCTCCATGAGCTGATAAGCTTGTTACTGTTTAATCCGGTCTCTGGGCTCTGCTACTGCCATCTCTCATGCTGGTCTCACGGTTATGCTCCTGCTATTTCTCATGCCATGTGCCAGGGTCTCTCTGCCAAGGTCTCGGATTAAGGACGCACTCTACTCTTGTTTCCACATTTTAGGTATCTGTCAGAGCAACACCCCTCTCTCAGTACCATATTCCATTCTGGTTACCTCTTACCACTCCAACAGAAATACCAGAAATGGGATGGCCTCAACAAACAGGAGTTTATTGTCTCACAATTTGGAAGCTTTATGTCCAAGTTCAAAGTGCCAGGCTCTAGGGGCTGGGTGAAAACCCCTCAACCTTGGAATTTAGCTCTGCCTCTCACTCCCAGCTCACTGAAGCTAGAGACATCTCTTCATTCAGGCAGCTACTGGCTGCTGAGGCTAACAAGCCCAAGGTAAACAAGTAAAATGGCATAGTCCTGATGTTACCAAACCACACAGCAGACCATTAAATCAAGTCCATTGTAAGCCCCAAGGTTGGCATAGCATTTTTATTGGTGTTGTTGTTGTTAGATGCCATCAAGTCATTTCTGACTCATAGAGACCTCATGCACAGAAGAACAAAACAATGACCCAAACCCATGCCAGCTCCATGATCCCCGCTATACTTGAGCCCATCGTCACAACCACCATGTCATTCCATCTCATTGAAGGGCTCCTGCTCTTTTGTCGACCCTCCACCTTACCAAGCATGACATCCTTCTCCAGGGAATGGTCTCTTATGACAACATGACCAAAAGAGTGAGAGGAAGTCTGGCCATTCTCACTTCCAAGGAGCATTTTGGGTGACTTCCTCTAGGACAGATCTGTTAGTTCTTTTAGCAGTTCATGGTACTCTCTCTCAGAATTCTTCGCCAGCAACACAACTCAAAAGCATCAACTCTTCTTTGGTCTTCCTTATTCATTGTCCAGCTCTCACACACATACAAGGTGATTGGAAATATCATGGTTTCTGTCAGGTGCACCTTAGTCCTCAAGGAGACATCCTTGCTCCTCAGCACTTGAAACAGTTCCTTCATGGTTAACTTTCCCAATGGTACACATTGTCTGATCGGACTGCTGCTTCCATTGACATCAATTGTAGAATGAAGCAAAGTGAATTCTTTGACAACCTCAATCTTCTCTCCATTTATTATGATGCTGCTCATTGGTCCAGTTGTGAGGATTTTTGTTTTCTTTAT
>NW_006921815.1:1176140-1185318 GCF_000298275.1 Orycteropus afer afer
GTTTGTTGAAATATCTCAATTGGTATTCCATCAATTCCCAGAACCTTGTTCTTCACCAATTCTTTCATTGCAGCTCTGACTTCTCTTTCAGTACCATTGGTTCTAGATCATATGCCACTTCCTAAAATGGATGAAGATCAACAAGTTCCTTTTGGTACAGTGATTCTGTGTATTCCTGCCATCTTTTCTTGATGTTTCCTGCATCATTCAGTATTTTGCCCATAGAATCTCTCTATATTGCAACTCGAGGTTTAAATGTATTTCCTCAATTTTTTCAGCTTGAGAAATGCCAAGCATGTTCTTCCCTTTTGGTTTTCAAACTCTAGGTCTTTGCACATTTCATTATAGTAATTGTTTTTTTCTGCTCGAGCTGCTTTTTGAAATCTGTTCAGCTCTTTTATCTTGTCATTTTTTCCATTGGTTTTAGCTACTCTCCACTCAAGGGAAAGTTTCAGAGTCTCTTCTTTCATCCATTTTCATCTTCTCTTTTTTCTCATCTTTTTAGTGATCTCTTGCTTTCTTCATGGATAGTGTCTTGATATCCTCCCACAATTCTTCTGGTTTTTGGTCGTTGGTTTTCAATGCATCAAATATATTCTTTAGATGATCTCTAAATACAGGAGGAATATATTCAACATCATATTTTGGCTCTCTTGGACTTTTTAAAATTGTCTTTAACTTCAAGTTGAACTTGCATATGAGCAGTTGATGGTCTGTTCCACAATCAGCTCCTGGCCTGGTTTTGGCTGAAAATATTGAGCTTTTCCACAACCTCTTGCCACAGGTGTAATCAATTTAATTCCTGTGTGTTCCATCTGGTGAAGTCCATGTGTAGAGCTGCTGTTTGTGTTGTTTAAAAAAGGTGTTTGCAGTGAACAAGTCATTGGTCTTGCAAAATTCTACCATGCAAGTTCCAGCATTATTTCTGTCATCAAGGTCAAATTTTCCAACTACCGGTGATTCTTCTTTGATTCCAACTTTTGCACTGCAGTCACCAGTGATAATTAACACATCCTGATTGCATGTTCAGCCAATCTCAGACTGAAGTAGTTGATAAATTGTCTTCAATTTCCTCATCTTTGGCTTTGGTGGTTGGTGCATAAATTTGAATAATGGTCATATTAAGGGGTCTTCCTTGTAGGCAGATGGATATTATCCTATCACTGACAGCATTGTACTTCAGGACAGATATTGAAGCATTCTTTGTGATGATGAATGCCACGCCATTCCTCTTCAAACTGTCATTCCCGGCATAGTAGATCATATGGTTATCTGATTTGAAATGGCCAAAACCAGTCCATTTCAGCTAACTAATGCTGAAGATATCAATCTTTATGCGTTCCATTTCATTTTTGACACCTTCCAATTTTTCTAGATTTATACTTCATACATTCCTTTTTCCGATGATTAATGGATGTACGCAGCTGTTTCTCCTTAATTTGAGTGGTGCCACATCAGCAAATGGAGATCTTGAAAGCTTTACCTTATCCATATAAGTAAGGAAGCCCTTTCCCAGTCCTATTTTGAGAGCCTTCTAACCTAACCAAACTATTCATAAAGTTGTGCAGTAATGTATCAAACAGTATTTCTTTGTTATTCATAAGGTTTTCCCTGGCCAAATCATTGAGAAATGGACAGCCTCTTCCTTCTTCCTAGTCTTTCTCAGTCTGTAAGCTGGACCGCTACATGTGTGCCATGTGCATTCTGCTGGGTTTGAAACATCAGTGGCTCAGCCTCAAAACTCATATCAACACATCACCACGGTAGGACAAACTGACACACAAGTTTCTCTCCCTGTTGGAAACCTCTCATACCACCCTGACCTGTGTCCCTGCAGCTGACTCCTCCTCTGTCCAGATTTCTGAGCCTTTTAATTCCCTTTATCCCACTCTCCTGCCCTGCTGCTATGGGCATGCCTGAGTTCCCTCTCCTCACCTGGATTCCTGCGGCTGACTGCTTGGCATAGCATGGCAGGCTGCTGAACAAAGACATTGATGGCTACATGCAAAGTCCAAGAGTGCCATAAGCTAGAGACCATTCCCCAAGGCTTCTCCTTATATGCAGGAAATAGACCACATCCCATTCTCTCACATTAGATTCCACCACAGAGTTGATCACCAGTCTCATCATGGGGAATACTACATCCAGTTGCCAGCTACTCAACTAGGCCCAGCCAAATTGACACACAAACTGAACTACAACACACATCAACATAAAGAAAATTAAAATCCTCACAACTACACCAATAAGCAGCATCATGATAAATGAGAAAAGATTGAAATTGTCAAAACTTTTATACTACTTGGTTTCATAATCAACACAAATGGAAGCATCAGTCAAGAAATGAGACAATGATCCAGTGAGATTGCAGAATAAGCATACAAACTACACAAATCCTCTTCAATAAAGAAAAGGGGAACCAAGTAACACAGATACAGAAAATAATTCTGGAGCCCTATGCTTTGAATGGAAAGATACAGAAGTGGAGTAAACTTCAACTAGTAAAAGAACCTGCATGAAAACATCAAAAAAGGAGACATACAGAGCAGAGTCTGTCACCAACCCTGATGGTGTCAATGCTTGAATATTGTCAAGTGGTGTTAGAATGAAGAATTAACCTAAAAATCTGTCATGTTAACCAGGGGCTGTACAGAGGACTGCACTGGTGGCTGGTGAATAAAGGGGGAAGCAGCAAAGAGGGAGATGGCCTGAGCTATTGAGTTTTTCCCATCTGGATGGTACAGCTATTTTGAACGTTTACAAGCAGTTCGCCCATTTTGGACACTTAAAGCGGCAACATTCTTTCAGATTCCAGTGATTAAAGAAGAGGCTCCACTTGCCAGGAACTGCAAGGACATTTTGGGTGTGAATAACTGGAAAGGTGGGTTATTCCCCTTGTTATTCTTATACTCCATACCCTCTTGGTGAACAGAGGTGCATCCATCCCTCACTCTCACCCACTTTCTGGGCAGACAGGAATTCCACCACAGTCTGAGTGCTTGGACAGAGCCTGGGTTCCCTGGCCAGCCCTCCCCAGATTTTTTTTGTTTATTTTTATGTGATTTAAAATTATTACTACTATTATTATTCTATTTTTGTTCATCCTTTTTATTATTATTCTTTATTCTTCCCGTTCCAAGTTCCAGTTTTCAGGTTTTTCTCTCTTCCCTGTTCCTTGTTCCCATTTTTTCTTTCTCATAATTAGCACTATTACATGGTTTTCATTTTTCCCATTTTTACCACATTATTCTCTTACTCTACCTCTTTTCTCTTATTGCTCCCCCAGATATTAAGAGTTTTTTTTAATTATTATTTTTATTTCTTTCCTTTTGTTTTCCTTTTTTTTGGTGATAATTCCTGTACATTAATGAGGAGTGTTTTTTCTCCAATTGCTTTCACTTTTTGATGGTATTTCAATCATTGTTTTTATCTAATTGAGTGGGAGACAACTACTGTGCCCATATGATACAACCACCACAACTCCTGCAGCCCCACTTACTGTATGAAAGCCACCACTTCCATCTCCAACAACTGACTAATGATAAATGACCATCAAGAAGAGCCTGACTAACCCTTAATTGCTCTTCACACATAGTTAGCAGAGAGCTATATATAATAACATCACAATGTCGCAGAGATAACAGACCATCACTGTCCACACAAAGAAGCAAGATAAAGTGGTAGAAACAAGGGAGCAGGATACAGACACAGAACAAATCCCTGAAGAAGCAGCAGCATTGGAACTCCCTAATGAGGAATTAAAAAGAATTATATTGAGGTACATTTAACATATTGAGAGACTGATCAAGGAAAACACTGACAAAATTAAGGAAAATACAGACAAAATCCTAGAACAATTTCAGAAGACAATACAAGAACAAAATGAAAAAAAAAAACAAATGAAAAATTACAAGTGATGCAAAGTGAACAGATTGAAATTCAGGCAATGAATACTAAATTCTCAGAATAGGTAAAACATTGAAAGGGAAAAGCAGTATAATTGAATCAGTGGAAGACAGAATTAATGAAATTGAAGACAAATACCTGAATACTTCTTTGGAAAGGGATCAATCAGAAAAAAAAAGACCAAAACATAATGAAGAAAGCCTAACGTTCATGTGGGATACCATCAAAAGGAATAACCTGAATGTAATTGGAATTCCAGAACAGGAAGAGAAAAGAAAACCACAGATAAAACTTTCCAAGATTTGTTAGAAGAAAACTTCCTTGATATGATGAAAGATGAGAATATATCTATTCAGGAAGTCCAACAAACCCCAAACAAGATAGACTCCAAAAGAAAATCACCAAGACATAGCATCATCAAACTCATCAAACCAAGTACAAAGAAAGAATCCTGAAAGCAGCACAAGAAAACTGGAAAGTTACTTACAAAGGACAACCAATAACCGTAAGGTCTAGTTTCTCAGCAGAAGCTATGCAAGCAAGAAGGCAATAAGATGATATATGTGAAATCACAAAAGAGAAAAATTTCTAACCAAGAATTATGTACCTATCAAATATGATGGTGAAATTAGGAGATTTCTAGATAAGGAGAAATTAACCAGACCAATCTTAAAAGAGATACTAAAGGGAGTCCTTTGAGAAGACAACCAATAATAACAAACACCAACCAACCAGTAATACACAAGCTAACATAACCCAGAAACCAACACAGTAATGACAGTATCCAAAGTAAAATAAGCTTACAAGATTGTAAACAGGGAAAAAGAGACATCAATTGGCAAATGAAGAAAACTACAAGCCAAAAAGAGGGAAAAAAATTGTGTAGTTGCAGAATTTTTAAATGGAGAGGAAGTCAAGAGATTTGCCAAATAGACTAGGTTATTCTAACCTTGGGGAGAAAATCATAAATTGCAGGGCAACTTCAAAGACAAATGATAAACTTTCACATCACAATAAAAGAGAACAAGTACAAATATTTAGCAAATACTCAAGCAATAGCAACAAAGGAAATGATAACACAATTCATAAACATAATGAGCTCAGCACAGAAAATTGTATGAAACATAGAAACCAGGAACACCATGAAAAAACCCATAACAAAATGACAGCAACCAATTTGTACTTGTCAATAATTACACTGAATGTCAGTTGATTAAATGTACCACTGAAGAAATGGGGAGTTGAAGGCTGCATAGAAAACATAACCCATTGATATGCTGTCTACAAAAAACACATCTTAGAGATAAAGACAAAAATAGACTAAAAATTAAAGGTTGGAAAAAAGATTTATCAAGCAAATGGCAACCAAAAAAAAAGAGCAGGAGTGATAATATCAATTTCTGATCAAATTGGCCATAAGACAAAAACCACCACACAAGAAAAGGACATAATATAATGATTAAAGGATCAATTGAACAAGAAAATATAAGCATAACAAATATCTATGGACTCAATGATAAAGCCCCAAGTTATATAAATCTGACTTCAACACAATTGAAAAGACAAATAGATGACTCCACCGCTTTCAATGAAAGATATAACAAATGAAGAGAAACTCAGCAAAAATGCAGAAGAGCTAAACAATACAATCCACCAACTTAATCTTACAGTCATCTACAGAACACTTCATCCAACAGCAAAATATACATCCTTTTCCAGTGCACATTCTTCATGATATACCACAGGTTAGGCCTTAAAGTAAGTCTTAATAAATTTAAAAATGTTGAAATACTGCAAAGCATCTTCTCAAATCACAATGCTCTCAAATTAGAAATCAACAATAGGAAAATCAATGGAAAAAGAGCAAACACATGGAAGCTGAACAAACCTTCCTTAAGAATGACTGGGTAAAAGAAGAAAAAAAAAAAAAATTCCTTGAATCAAACAAGAATGAAAACACAACATACCAAACTCTTTGCACAAGAAAAAGCAGTGATCAGAGGCCAAGTAAGCAATAAATGTAAACATCAAAGAATAAGAAAGAATCAAAATCAACACTTTAAACCAACATCTTCAACAATTAGGAAAGAACAGCAAGAAAAGCCAACAGTCTCCAGAAGAAAGGAAATAATAAAGATTTGAGCAGAAATCAATGAAACAGAAAATAGAAAGAGAATAGAAAAAAATCAACAAGACTACAAGTTTGTTTTATGAAAATATTAATAAAACCGATAAACCACTGGCAAATTTAACAAAAGAAAAGAAGTAGAAAATACAAATAACATGAATAAGAAATGAAATGGGCAACATCACCACAGAAACAGCTAAAATAAAAAGGATAATATCAGGATATTATGAAGAACTGTACTCCAAAAAAATTTGAAAATCTGGAAGAAATAGATAGATTTCTAGAATCACATCTATTTATGCCCTAATATATGGCATAAATAGACTATCAAACACAACCCAAAATGCACAAACAGCAGAAGATAAACTAGATGAATGGGATCTTCTAAAAATTAAATTTTTGTGTGCTTCTGAAGACTTCTCCAAGAGTCAAAAGAGAACCTACAGATTGGGAAAAAAATATATTTGGCAATGACATATCTGCCAAAGGACTTATCACTAGAATTTATAGAAAACTCAAATACCTCAACAACAACAAGACAAATAATCCAATTAAAAATGGGCAGAAGACATGAACAGACCCTTCACCAAAGAAGATATTCAGGTGGCCAAAAAACATGAAAAAATGCTCATGATCATTATCCATTAGAGAGATGCAAATCAAAACAACAATGAGATACTATCTTGCCCCAGCACTAGTAGCAAAGTTCAACAAGACAGAAAATAAAAATTGTTGGTGAGGATGTGGAGATATTGGGACTACAACACACTACTGTTGGGACTGTCAAATGATACAACCGCTATGGAAAGCAGTATGGTGATTCCTTGAAAAGTTGGAATTAGAAATACCATTTGATCCAGCCATTCCATTACTAGGTATATGTCCCAAAGAAGTGACAAATAGGCAAAAGATAGAAGCAATCTTGGTGCCCATTAACAGAAGATAACCAAACTATAGTACATAAACTGACTGTAATATTATGCAACCCTAAAGAGTAATGTAGCATCAGCAAAACACTGCATAATGTGGATGAACTTGGGGGACATTATGCTGATTGACATAAATCAATCACAGAAAGACAAATATTGTATTAGCCCATTATTGTAAAGAGTCAAGGAATGGTCTCTATGTGGAAGGAGATTTTCTTTGTTGTTTACCAGGGGAGGGAGGGGAGACAAGTATTGATTTGGGTGAAGAGAAGGGCAATATGCCAAATCAACATGGTGGCATCAAGAAAGAGGAAGACATAGAGAGGTGCATGGGATGTACAGACAACAAAGATGAACCCTGTTGCACATACAGCACTATGTTGTCAGTGAAGGTAAACATTGATATACGGGTGGATAGATGGGTGGACAGGTTGAACTATTAGGTATGTCCACTCAGGGGGGAGTGTGCCAAATACCATGTATAGGATTGGCAGACAATGATTCTACAAATGTATTAGTATTTTCTGTAAGAATTTCCAGTTATATAGTAGAGCTCACAAGGGACAAGATTATAGCCATTTCTTGGTCACACCCAGCTACCCAGAGGGAGTGTGTAGTTGGACCTGTGGGCTTAGGACCATAGTCGCAAGGGACATCAAGCTCAACTGGCATAACATACTACACAAAAATATTGTTCCACATCCTACTTTGGAGAGTAGCGACTGGGATCTTAAAAGCTTGCAAGCAGTCATGTAGATGCAACAATGGTTCTTTCCTCATCCAGAGCTAAGAAGAATGAAGAAAACTAAAGATTCATGGAAACAATTAGTCCAAGTCCCTGGTATACCATGCGATACTCAGCCTATATGACCATGAGACCAAAAGAACTAGATGGTGCCCAGTTACCACTGTCAAGCACTCAGAGGGAGATCTATGTAGGAGATCCTGGATAGAGTAGGAGAACAATGGGAAAGAAAACTCAAAATCACTGTAAAAAAAAAAAAAAAAAAAAAGGACCAGGTTTGCTGATCTGATAGAGCCTGATTGAACCACTGAGACTATGACCCCTAGCTCCTCTTCAAGTCTGGAATTGAACCCACACCTGTGGCTTCAAGCTAAACAAAAAAACAGGCATATGAGCTGAACATTTACAATAGGTAGATACACTCTTTGAGCAATCAATCATGGGAGAATAGAAGGGCTCCGTGTGTACAAGGAGACAGCTTGGGGGGCAGGAGTGCATGGGAGGGAAGAAGACAGGGAAGAGATAACTATGGGAAGGAAGTAGAAGGGGAATTTTTCCATTGTGGTAAATTGTAGTCAATGTAATGAGACAAAGTGTATTTGAGCTATTGTATGGAAAATTGATTTTCTCAGTAAGCTTTCACTCAAATCACAATAAAAATTAAAAAAAAAAGGAAGAAAATATATGAGATAATTTATTGCACTAGGAAAATCTGTTGCAAAAAACCTCTTTAAAGTGCTCAAGAGCAAAGATGTATCTTTGAGAACTAAAGTGTGCCTTAACACCAATAATGGTGTTTTCAATAGCATCATATGCATGTCATAGCTGGACAGTGAACAAGGAAGACCAAAGAAGAGTTGATGCTTTTGAGTTGTGGTGTTGGCGAAGAATACTGAAAGCATTGTGGACTGCCAGAAGAATGAACAAATCAGTTCTGGAAAAAGTGCAGCCAGCCAATAGACTCCAACAACATATGAAGAAAATCATTCATTATGACCAAATGGGGTTCATATCTGGTATGCAAGGATGGTTCAACATTAGAAAAACAATCAACATCATCCACCACATAAAACAAAGGAGAAGAATTACGTGATCACATCAATCCATACAGAAAAGGCATTTGATACAATTCAACACTCTCAGCAAAATAAGAATAGAAGGGACATTCCTCAACATAATAAAGGGCATTTATGCAAAACCAATGGCCAACATTATACTCAATGGAGACAGATTGAAACCATTCCTCTTGAGAACAGGAACCAGACAAAGATGTCAGCTATCACCACTTCTACACAATATTGTACTGGAAGTCCTAGCCAGGGCCTTAAGGCAAGAAAGGAAAATGAAAGGTATCCAAATTGGCAAGGAGAAAGTCAAACTATCCCTATTTGCTGATGATATGATCCTATACCTAGAAAACCCAAAAGACTCAGTCAAAAACCTACTGGAACTAATTGAGAGATTTAGCAT
>NW_006921815.1:1188977-1199781 GCF_000298275.1 Orycteropus afer afer
CATCCTTTCACTACATATCATTAGCATGTGGTTGATGCTTTTTCTTACAATTTTAGATGGTGCAATGCTTTCTATTTTATTTTCTAATAACTCTCCAAACAAGGAATGCAGTGGCAATTTTAAAAATAATGATAATAATTTTAAAAGATGTTTTCTTTGTTTAGTTTTTCTTGAAGAAAAAAAAAAAAAAATTCCCCAGGTGTTCACACATCACATTGACAATTGGTCACTTATACTAGATCAATCAATCACTGTTGGGGGAGATAGAGGACCTTATGAGTGGCTTAGATCAATCACCTATAGAATGAGCGTTCTATAATTGCCATGATCAGTTGTTCTCATTTACTATTGCTGCATAACTAAAGAATTTAAATCATAGTGGCTTAAAACAAAATTGGATTATTTTGTTCTGGGAATTGACTAAATTCAGCTATGGGATTGCATTTTGAAGATTCTCGTGGGACTGAGGCCAAATTGTAGCTGAGTCTAAAGTTATCAAAAGTTTTACTTATGCTGTACATTCAAGATAGCTTCTTCTTTCACCTGCTTCTAGTCTTCTGTGTCATTCAGTGTGAGATTTCATCCCACAAGTCCTCTCTGTAGCTTGCATTTCTCTGAGCACTGTGATAACAGGATATTCACAGTTGATGGCTGACTTCCAAGAAAACAAACATCAACCTCAACCTGTCTACCTTATTGAAGACTAGACCCAGGATAGGCCTACTCTTTGTTTCACTTTATCTTTTGTTCTAAACAATCACCATTTAAACAAAATTCAGGAGGAAGAGAAATTGACCTTCACTTTCAATAGAAGGAGTGTTAACAGAATTTGTGGTCATCTTCAGTCATAATTTATTCTCTGGGGTTGCAGCTATAAGCAAAATCAGTTCAGGAAAAGGGCTGCTGAGCTAGCAAGCCATAGACTTTCATCACATTTTATCAGTGAACAGATAAGTTTGGGTATATAATTATTTAAAGCTTGTAGGTTTTTAAGAATAAAATAAATTATTTAGCAAAATATTTTATAACTGAACTAACTTTATGACTCACTTTTTCTTAGGGTTCTTTTTTTTTCATAAATCTAAAGAAGAAACTTTCCCTGACCTTAATATTTAAATTTGATGTTCATCATTTTGGTCTGATCATCCCTTTATATTTTCTTCACCTATATAAGTTGATTTGCAATGTAACACTCCAAAATTAATGACTTAAAACAATAATGAACCTGTGGGTCAGGGATTCAGACAGGGCAGGAGGAATTATTTGTGTTTGTTCCTTCATGGCTGAGCTCTCAGCTGGAAGACTCAAAGGTTGGAGGCTTAGAATCATCTCAGTGCTTGATTAGGGATGGAGAGCCTGCTTCCAAGGTGGCTCTGTCATTCAACTGGCAAGTTTGTTTTGGTAAGATGGTTCCTCTTCATGTGGGCTTCACCATAGTTGCTTGAGTGTCTTCATCACAGGTGGCTGGCACACAAACTAAGAAACCAAAGTGAAGCCACAATGAAGCTTCAGAAGTCAATTCCATCATACTTTATAGGTCTCATAGGACAAAAGTGATTCAAAATGGGTGGAGACTATACAAAGATGTAAAAACCAATAGACAAGAATTTTCTTTCAGTAAGCCTACATCAGAACTATGATCTATTTATTTATATGTTGTTCTCTGTTCAAGTAAATAATGCTCAATTAATAATTTATGTTAGTTCATGACAATCTGTAATCAATAATCTATGCAAGATCCCTCTTGGTATGTTCATTTATTCATTCACTCTCTTCTTTCTCCATTTCGACATTCCCATTAGCCATTTCACACAATTGGCAGTCATCTTAACAAGAGTCATATATATCCTTTCATTTGTATGTATCATAATAAAATATAATATCTTTTGTGAATTATTTTGAAACATACTTAAAGTGTGCTATAAAAAATCTTTATTTTCTTTTTAAACTCAACATTATCTTTTTAGAATTAATTCATGTTGTTATTGTTGTTGTTGTTATGTGCCATCGAGTTGGACCCGACTCAGAGTGACCTCTCCTTGAGTTTCCGAAGCAGTATCACTACAGAAGTGGATTGCCCAGACTTCCTTCCGAGGAGTGCCTGGTGGGTTTGAACCACCAGCCATCTGGTTAACAGTCAAGTGCTGTAGGCACTATGCTACCAGAGTTTACATAGTTATTTTATTTTATTTTCAGTGCTGCTATACAGGAACTGATGTATCCATCACATTTGATTATTGTTTTTCCTAGTGACATCTAATCGCCAATTCACATTTACATTAAACTATAGAACGAATATCTTTAAATATGTCCTCCTATGTACCTGTCTAGGAGCTCTGGTAGCATAGTGCCTAAGGCACTTTACTGCTAACCAGAAAGCTGGTGGTTCAAACCCACCAGCCACTCCTCAGAAGGAAGGTTGGGCAATCTACTTCTGTAGTGATACTGCCTCGAATACCCAAGGAGGAGTCGCTCTGAGTCGGGTCTGACTCGACGGCACATAACAGCAACAACAATGTACCTGAAAATTCCTCTGGATTATTTATATCCAGGAACTGAAGCCTATGGTGGCTCAGTGATTAAGAGCTTAGCTACTAACCTAAAAGTCAGTCCAAACTCACCAGCTGCTCTGCAGAAGAAAGATGTAGCAGCCTGCTTCCATAAACATTACAGCCTTGGAAACTCTATGGGGCAGTTCTGTTCTGTCTTATAGGCTATGAGTTGGAATTGACTTGTTGTCAATGGGTTTGTTTGCTTAATCTATGACTGTTATGTAAAGGAATATCACATTTACCAGAATCTTTGGTTCAGAGGTAAAGTCCTTGGAAATATGTTAGTGTCTTATATCCCAAATTCTGCCAAAATCTTGCAAAAAAAAAAATGCCAAACTGATAAATATAATGTCACTTTGTTACTTTAATTTGCATTTCTCTAATTCGTAGTGATTTCAGTATATAAGGAACTCTGGTGGTGTAGTGGTTAAAGCATTTGACTGCTAACCGAAAATTTGGAGATTCAAACTCATCAGCTGCTCCATAGGAGACAGGTGAGGCAGTATGTTCACATAAAGATTTAAAGTATTGGAAAACCTATGGAACAGTTCTACTCTGTACTATATAGTTGCTGTGAGTTAGAATCAACTCAATGGCAGTGGGTTTGGTTTGGGTTTCGGTTTTGAGCAAATGATAAAATATCCTTACTCTTTTGCATTTCCTCTTCTGTGATATCTTTTGCTCATGATTCCCTTTCTTTTTCTGTTGTTGTTCTAGATAATATGCAGGAATTTCTTGTATATTCTTAACATATGGTAGATTTCCACATATACATGGTACAGATAATTAGCTGTCTAGATTCTAATTTTTGGTCTATTATTCAGTAATTGCATTGTTTCATTATTGCTGTTTTATTCTTTGGCCTTTGTCTTAATATATCTTAATATTTGATAAATATAATTCTTATATTTCAGAATTTTTATACCCTAAAAGATCCAGAATTTTCAAAGAAATTGAATAGACTTTATATAGTACAATAGAAAGAATTGACAGCTTTATATTATTAAGTCAAGCTTTTCAACAGCTGGGAGCTCTTGTGGCATAAGGCATTAGGCACAGCTAATCAGAAGGCTGGCAGTTCAAGACCACCATCCACTCCCTGGAAAAAAGAAAGGGCAATCTACTTCCACAGAGATACCACCTCAGAAACCCAAAGAGGGGTTGCTGTGCGTCAGATTTGACTTGACAACAGTTTGGTTTTTGGATTCAACAGCTAGAAATATCTATTTATTTATACTTTCTTTTATTTTTAATGTTTTTAAATATTCTCCATTTATGTCTAGATATACTTTAGCTTTACTCCCAGAAGTGTCAGAGATGTTCTTTTTTCTTTGTTTACTTTTGTGATTTGCCACTGAAAATTATATCATTTTAGAATATATTTTCTAGTTAGTAGATGCATTTTATTAACATTGTAAAATTGACTTTGGACTCAGGAACTTCTATCAATTCTGTTATAAGTTTTGATAGTTTTTTTGATAGTTTTATTCATTTTTTTATATAGGTGAAACAGACATTGACAAATTATGACAATTATATATCTTCCTTAGTCTCCTTATACTTCTTATTTTTTGTCTTTACGGAACGACCCAGGCTTCTAGGGAAGGGTATATTGACATTGACATTTCTCATTCAATTTTGTTTGTTTGTTTAATTGTATTTTGGGTGAAATTTACAGAGCAAATTGGTTTTCCAGTAAACAATTCATACAGATATTGTTTTGTGATGTTAACTGCAATCCCCACAATGTAATAGCACTCTTACTATTTTCTCTCTGTGTTTCCCATTTGCTTTCATCTTCCCTTCCTGCCTTCTTAGCAGCATTATCCCTGGGTAAATGCTGCCCTTTCAATCTCTTATGGTTGCTCTTTCTAATTGATTGTATACCTTTCTGGTATTACTGTTCACCATGTAGGTCTGTCTGTCATTTGGCTTAATGTTGAATCACGGGGTGAGTTCAGTTCCAGACTTGAAGGGTTTCTAAGGGCCGTATTCTTGGAATTTCCTCCAGTCTATATCAAACCAGTGAATCTGATCTTTGTTATCATTTTCAGTTTTGTTCCACATTTTTCTCTCACTCTTCCTAGGAGGTCCTACTGTGATCTCTTTCAGAGTGGTCAGCAGTGGTAGCCAGGTACCATCTAGGTCTTCTAGTCTCAGGATCCTGGAGGCTGTGGTATACGAGGTCCATTAGTCCTTTGGACTAATTGTTTCATTGCATTTTTGATTATCTTCACTCCTCTTTGCTCCAGATGGGGAAAGACAAAAAGTCGACCCTTCGATAGCCTGTCATGACTTTTTAAGATTCCCAGCTCTTACCAAAGTAGATATAGAATACTGTCTTTGTGGACAATATTAAGTCACTTAACCTTGTTGTTGTTGTTGTTATGTGCCGTCAAGTCAGACCCAACTCACAGTGACCTCTCCTTGGGTTTCTGAGGTGGTATCACTATAGAAGTAGATTGCCCAAACTTCCTTCTGAGGAGTGGCTGGTGGGTTTGAACCACCAGCCTTCTGGTTAGCAGTCAAGTGCCTTAGGCACTACCCTAACCTTGGTGTCCCTCAAAACTATGGTCCTGAGCCCCCATGCCCAGCCACTCATTCACTAAAGCTGGTGGGTAATGGCTAAGAAGTTTTCATAACTTTGCCCCTGTATGCTCTACTATAGTCATGGATATATTTTCAACATGTTATAAATACATATGTAGAAATATCATCTGTGAAACCTATATACACACACACATATATATATTTTTGTTGTTGTTGTTATGTGCCATCAAATCAGACCCGACTCATAGTGACCCCTCCTTGGGTTGCTGAGGCAGTATCACTATGGAAGTAGATTGCCCAACCTTCCTTCCTAGGAGTGGCTGGTGGGTTTGAACCACCAGCCTTCTGGTTAGCAGTCAAGTGCCTTAGGCGTTATGCTACCAGCGCACACACACACACATATACATATATATATATATATTCATATACATATATATATATATTCATGGGTGTACTTCCATTTATCTTACCACCCCTGTTCAGATTGATTGTGTATCTATATATCTACTTGTAGATTCTTGTAGATTATTACTGTTATTGCAGGACTTACTGTTATTTCAGGACTGTGTAAGTAATAGTGTTTATTATCTCCATTGCCTTTAACTCTTGCACTCCTTTCAGTGTCTTTCTCTGCCTTGATCATTTTCAGTTGACCTCTCCTTTATTGTATATCACCTTTCCCTTCGCCTTTCAACAGATTGGCTGCTCAAAACATATACATCCAATCCCATCATGGAACTGCTAACCAGAAGATTGGCAGTTCAAACCCACCAGCCACTCCTTGGAGGGAAGATTGGACAATCTACTTCGGCAGTGATACTACCTTGGAAACCCAAGGAGTAGTCGCTATGAGTCAGGTCTGACTCAAAGGCACATAACAACAACAACGTGGGAATAATCTACATCATAATTGCTTAAACCACACAGAATTGTGGTCCTGCTAAGTTGACACACAGCTCCAACTATCACAGGGGCGATATCGTACCTCTGTTGCTACATAATCACCAATGTAGGTGCTGATGAAATCCTGAGTCAGTGGGTCTCTTTATCTAGTTCCTGCTCCAAAAGTAACATTGCATGCAAAAATTCAAAATGGCTTGATGTGCTGGTTAACAATTTAGTGTTAATTGTTCACTGTTTGTTAGTATTTTCCTCTCATTGGTATTTGATCTACTTCTTTATTCTTCCGTTTGAAGCTCTGGATTTCAAGATAGTCATCTTTAGGGATTTCATTGGTTTCTCAAGTCTTTGTTATAGAGAGTCTGGATCATCTATCTATCTAGTCCAATATTTTGAAACTCTTTCTAACTATATTTTTTGGTTAATATATTTCTCACTGCAGTTTTATGAATATTTTTTTTCACTTAATTTACATTTATTTATAATGATGATTTCTCTCTGTCCCTTACTACCTTTTTGTCTAGATATTATATTATCATGTTTTGTACTCCAAATTTATTTCATTAATTTCTTACAAAATGCATTCTTCTATTATTGCATTTTCAACTCCTTTCCAAAATATTTTTCCCCTTAGGGATAATGTATTTTTTAATTTCTTGTTAATGTTTAATTGTTATTTTTCTCTTTCTTCCCACAAATATGCACCAGAATAATACTTGTCCTAGTATTTTAACTATTTTATGAACTTTGTCTAGAATAGAGTATGGAACATGTTAATAATAAATATTTTTTTTAATTATACTTTAATAACAAAATAAATATTAAAATTAAAATAAAAATTTCATTCATTATCTATATACTTTTAAAAGTAATTTTTCTACTATTTCAGGCCTCAGGTACTCCATAATCTTCACACTGCTTACCCCACATATTCAGACCTCACATGAGGATATATATATAGACATTTATAGAAATATTGCATAATCTCTTTTATGGTAAACTACAGAATAAATTTCAGGAATTTGGAATATATTATTCAATAGGTACAAATAGTTCAGAAATATATTTTGAGAAGGTATAATATGTATGGATTTAATTTAGTTTTTACATGCTTTAATTATAAGATAGCCATGAGTGTATTCCAAAGTATCATTTTCTAGTTTCTCACTATTATAATGTCATCTTTATTTATGTTTATTTCATATACACCTCAACTCATAACTTTTTTTACTTTTTTTTTCCCAGTGTGCATCAAATCATTTTATTTGTTTCTCAATTTCTGTGCTTCAAATAGCCAAGACCCAATAAAATTATTTTTCAAGATGTCAAGAAGTTGGAAACAAACAGTTATTTGCAGTATCCACAGAAATAAACAACAGAGCCTTCCTATTTTTCTTTTCTTTTCTTTTTTTCCTTTTTTGGTATTGCAAGATTATGCATGCAATAGTACTTCTTGTTGTTTCCTTTAACTCTTGTACTCTTCCCATTCTCTTCCCTTGGCTTAACCATTTTGTGCTGGTCTCCTCATTATTGTATATTGCCTTTCCCATCATCCATCTTACAATGTGTCTACCCTTTAGCTAATGATTTATCCTCTCTTTCTTTCCCAATACTAAAATTTTATTATTATTTTTAGTAGTGATAAGCAATCTTGTTGTTGTTAGTTTCTGTCAAGTATTCTCCAATTTGTGTGCACCTTATGCGTAACAGAAAAAAATACTCCCAGGTCCTGCTCTATCTTTATGATTTTCAGTATGTTTGAGTCCATTGTGGTTATTATTTACATTTTATTTTGTTCTCATCAATACATATGCCACTATTATTCAGGTGGATTTTTTTCAGTTTATATGTGGAGAAAATACTTTTCAAATACTTTACCAACTATAGAGGATTAGCTTCAGATTACATTGAAAGTTTAAGTCAAAGCAGTATAATAATTTCATTTCTCAAAAACTGAAATGTGATCCAGAATAGTCTAAGTTTACTGTTTGATACAGTACAATCTGGAGTTTATAGTATCTCCAAGGTAAAGATAATTTTATATTGCAAATATATCAAAATGGTTAGGTTTCAAAGCACAGGAAGTTATGTGAATATTGACATTATGCAAAAATGGAGGATGACCACATTAGATCACAAAATGGAGGATGACTGCATCACTACATTACTGCCAATTGCATCATTATATAACTGCCGAAGTACATCTTTACAAAACTGGCAAAACACTGAGAATCATGGCCCAGCCATATGGATACATAAACTTAAGCATCCGGCCATCATTACTCTCATCTCCAACCCCAGCATTTGTTAGTAGTGATAGATGTAAGTCATTAATGTACAAAATAGGTTGACAGTATATTGTGTTCCTATTGTCATAAAAGGTGAAATGTCAGATGATGAAATAGTCAAAAACTGAGGAGTAAGTATATTATTAAATATATACTGCCATCCTCTAAACTGTTACTTATAAGTGATTTAATACAATGTGTGATTTTAAAGCTTTTTTTTTTTTTATTAAAAAAAAATGCCACCAATTCGATTTTGACTCATATGGACCCCCGTTGGCTTTCCAAAGTGGTAAATCTTTATGGAAGTAGATAACCCTTTCTTCCTTCTGCAGAACAGCTGGTGGTTTTGAATTGCCAATTTTCTGGTTAGCAGTCAACTCTTGTAGGCACTATGCCACAAACAGATAGTTTGTACAGTTTAAAATCATTATTCAAAATATTGAGTAAATAAGACTTACTGAATATAATGCATACATAAAAATATATATGTGCTTGTTATGCTTAATTGTAGAATCTCACAGTATCATAAAAATCATTTGTTCTTTTACCTGAATATCACATGCTGCTTACCTACTAACATCTGAAAGAATATAGCACATGTTTTCTCATTTCATATCAGTTCCACAGTGATGTACTTCTTTCATGAAACTTTAAGGGGAAAAAAGCATCCAAACAATTAAAATCCAATAATATTTGTTATTATATATATATATTTTTTTTAACTTTTTTTTTATAGGACAGAGACATGAGAGTTGATGATGGAGAGGTAAGAGTGGGAAAAAACAAAAGAGAGAAAGAAAAAGTTAGATGTTTCTCTGTGTCAGGGTAGAATCTTACTTTAAATTTCTGCTCAGAGTTATCTTTATAGAGTTCTTTATATTTTATAATCATACAGTATATACATACAATACAGAAAATACATACAATACAGAAAATACATGGTTACTTATGATCTTGCAGAACTGTACATTAGATAAGAGCATCGCCCTTTATACTGATAATGATAGATGTCATATATGTGATGTGATTTGCTTCATTAATCTAAGGTAAAATACCATCACATTTCTTGTTGTTCCAAATAATGCCATTACCTGCCTTAATAGCAAGAAGTGTGGTATTTCCCTCTTGAGGGCTTTCCCTACAAATTGTTAATAAAATTGCATGAGCTATTGTATCTAAAATGAGAGTCTGTCCTGTTTTCAAAGATTAAAAGAAGTGTGTATTGTCTGATAAGTCCATTTATGATGTTTTATTCCCTTGTCCCATAATATTACTATTGAAGTGGGACAGGATCATGGATGTTCTGTCTACTAAAGTATGACACTTCTAGTCCATTTGTATAAGACCAATTGATGCTCATTCTTAGTCTCCAAAATTACAGTTCTATTATCCTTTACTTACATGCTCAATCACTTTCCCCTCATACTCAGGTGGAGGCTAAAGATGATTACAGCTTCAGGGAAGTTGCAGGATCAGTCAAATATTTTTCTATAAACAGATCTTTGTCTAACTTATTTTAAAGCCTTTTTAAACTTGAGTCACTAACCTAGATTCATCTTTTCTGACATATAATTTTATTTCATTTTACTTCTATGTTTTCCTGGCATTGTTCTTGCATAGAGCTACTGGGGTTTCACAATGTGTTCAAACTTTGAATATCAGAATATTTATTAATTCTGTCTTTCATTTTCCATAAGATATTAGACTCTCTATATAAAAAATGATCTATAACTTCCCCAAAAGAAGCATTGCTTATAAAAGTTTTAACAACTTTTGTAAAAGCATCCATGACTCAATATTTACTAAGATATTTTTATTTTCTGGGATTCTAACTGCATAAATTAAAAGATCCATATTAATACTCTGTATAGGCTAAGAAGACTGATCATTTAGAAGAAGAAAGAGAATAAGAAGAGTCAGAGGAACATATGAAGAAGAAAATAGAGAAAAAACATAACAGAATTAGCAACAGCCTTGTTAAACAGCAAAAGTATTTTTATGACTTATGTAACAAATTGAAAAGGAAAAATATATAGAGACTTTAAAAAAAAAATAGAGAGGCGGGGCAAGATGGCGGACTAAGCAGAAGGATTGCACAGACCCTCTTCAACAAAGAAAAGGGAAACCAATTAACACAGACACAGAAGATAATCTAGGACCCCTGAGCCTTGAAGGAAAGGATGCAGATTTGGACTAAACCCCAACTAGCAGAAGAATTTGCGTGAAAATACCGGAAAAAAAGGAGACCTACGGAGCTGCGGTCTGACAGCGAACTGAGTGACCCTGACAATACAGGCGGCTCGGAGATACGCAACTGCTGGCAGGACCTAAGAATTAACCTAAAAATCACCCTGCCAGCCAGGGACTGCACAGACAGTGCACCGTGGCTGGGGTACAAGCAAAGAAGGTGAGGAGAAGGGTGGGCTGAGCTGTGGATTTTTGCCGGTCCAAAGGTTGCTGCCATTTTGTAGGTTTAAAAAGCGGCTTGATTATTTTTTAAAGAGACAGCGCTCT
>NW_006921815.1:1199881-1200469 GCF_000298275.1 Orycteropus afer afer
AAAATGGGCAGAAGACATGAATAGACACTTCACCAAGAGGGATATTCAGGCAGCCAACAAACATATGAAAAAATGCTCATGATCATTAGCTATTAGAGAGATGCAAATCAAAACAACAATGAGATACCATCTTGCTCCAGCACCAGTAGCAAAGTTCAACAAGATAGAAAAAAAAAAAAATGCTGGCTAGGATGTGGAGAGATTGGGACTCTCATACACTGCTGGTGGAACTTTAAAATGTTACAACCACTGTGAAAAGCAGTACGGCTATTCCTTAAAAAGTTGGAATTAGAAATACTATTTGACCCAGTCATTCCATTACTAGGTACATACACTAAAAAAGTGAGAGCCATGACAAGAACAGACATATACACACCCATGTTCTTCATAGTGCTATTTGTAATAGCCAAAAGATGGAAACAACCTAGGTGTCCATCAGCTGAGGAATGGATAACAAACTGTGGTACATACACATAATGGGACACTATGCAACCCAGCCACTCCTCGGAAGGAAGATGGGGCAATCTACTTCCGTAGTGATACTGCCTAGGAAACCCAAGGAGGGGTTGCTATGAGTCAGGTCTGACT
>NW_006921815.1:1206515-1207206 GCF_000298275.1 Orycteropus afer afer
GGAAGTAGATTGCCCCATCTTTCTTCCGAGGAGTGGCTGTTGGGTTTGAACTGCCAGCCTTCTGGTTAGCAGTCAAGTACCTTAGGCATTATGCTACCAGAATAACAAAAAATTCTTACCTGAAAAGTTTGGGAGGATGGGTGAGGAGAACATAAAGAAAGATGAGTGATGCATGTATTTTGATTGTTTATCACATTTTTGAATTTTTTTCATTTGATCTTCAATCTTCAATGGCTTTGCCATCCATAGCCACTTCAAATCCATTTTCTTGATCTTGAAGTAGACAGAACATGATGATGGAAATTAATTAGATTGGGAAATTTTGTAGGGGGAAAAAAAAAAAAAAGCTGCTATCCTCTAAACCTAATTGAATCTAGGATTATGGAATTATTATAGAATTTACCTGTATAGTTTGTGGCCTGCTCAAATATACCTGGTGGGGTTTGAGGGCTGAAAGCTAGCTGAGGCTGTACTGTCCAAGGCATGTACTCTGCATGGGTTTCCATTAAACCAGAATGTACAGTTGCACTTTTCTAATTTTTTTACAAGAAGGGGAATCATTCAAAGAAGAAATTGTATATATTGTTGTTGTTGCTGTTGTTATGTGCCGTCGAGTCAAACCCAACTCATAGCAATCCGTCCTTGGGTTTCCGGGGAAGTATCACTACGGAAGTAGGATTGCCCAACCTTC
>NW_006921815.1:1207306-1230712 GCF_000298275.1 Orycteropus afer afer
AGTCAGAATTGACTTGATGGCAGTGGGTTTGGTTGATGGATTGTTTTATACATATATAATGTGTGTGGGGGTATATATATATAAAACTCACTGTTGTGGAGTTGGATCCAACTCATAGTGACCCCTCCTTGGGTTTCTGAGGCTGTATCACTACAGAAGTAGATCACCCTATCTTCCTTCCGAGGAATGGCTGGTGGATTTGAACAACCAGCTTTCTGGTTAGCCATCAACTGCTTTAGGCACTATGCCACCAGAGCTCATATGTGTATTTTTAAATTAGTCTACCTGGGATGGACTAAAGATCTCTTTGTACTTTTTACTATATACTTTATGTGCTGACAATATCTCTGATTATATATGCATAAATTCAATGATAGCTATTCTTCAATGATATTTTGTTGTTGTTAAAAATAGTGGTAATAATAAAATAGCTCATGGCCATTGAGTCAATTCTGACTCATAGCGACCCCCTTTGGGTTTCTGGGGCAGTAAATCTTTACAGGAGTAGATTGCCCTGTCTTCCATCCATGGAGTGGGTGGTAGGTTTGAACCACCAAACTTCTGGTTAGCAGTCAAATGCCTTAGGCACTGTAGGTGCCAGTGAATAATTTCTGAGTCATGGTGACTCTATGTATAACAGAGTGAAACACTGCTTGTTCCGGTATCATCCTTACATCCATTGCTAATTTTGAGTCCACTGATGCTGTACCTGTGTCAGTCCATCTTGTTGACTTCCCTCCTTTTTTTCATTGATCTTTTACTTCACCAAGCATGATGTCCTTCAGCAACTGGTCCATCTTGAAAACCTATCCAAAGTACATGAGACAATGACTCATCCACACTTCTAAGAAGCATTTTGGCTGCACTTTTTCCAAGACAGATTTGTTCGTTCTTCTGGCAGTCCATGGCATATTTAATATTGTTTGCCAACAACATAATTCAGAGTCATCAGTTCTTCTTTTGTCTTCATAATTTACTGCTCAGTTTTCACATGTATATGAGGAGCTCTGGTAGCATAGTGGCTAAAGCACTTGACTGCTAACCAGAAGGCTGGCAGTTCAAACCCACCAGCCACTCCTCGGAAGGAAGGTTGGGCAATCCTACTTCCGTAGTGTTACTGCCTCGGAAACCCAAGGAGGGGTCGCTATGAGTCGGGGCCGACTCGACGGCACATAACAACAACAACAACAATGAGGCAATTGAAAATATCTTGGCTCGTATTAGGTCTCTAAGAAACATCTTTGCTTTTTAAAACATTAAACAGTTCTTCTGAAGCAGATTTGCCCAATGGCCAACACTGATTTCTTGGCTGCTGCTTCTATGGGTATTGATTGTGGATCCAAATAAGATGAAATCCTTGACAACCCTATTATTTTCTCCATTTTCATAATATTGCTTCTTGGTCTAGTTGTGAGGATTTTTTTTTTGTTTTGTTTTAATCACGTTGAGGTTTAATCCACACTGATGGCTGTAGTCTGTTCTTCATCAGTAAATGCTTTGACTCTTCTTCACATTCAACAAGCAAGGTTGTGTCATCTACATACCACAGGTTGTTAACGAGTCTTGCCCCAAACCTGATTCCCCTTTCTTCTTCATGTAGAACAGCTTCCTGGATTATTTGCTCAACATAAAGGTTGAATAAGCATAGTGAAATGGTACAACACTCTTGAACATCTTTCCTGATACTAAACCAAGCAATATCTCCTAGTTTTGTTTGAATGACAGCTTCTTGGCCTGTGCAGATTCTACATGAGAACAATTAAGTGTTCAGAACTACCATCCTTTGCAATGTTATCCATAATTTATTATGCTTTTCATAGGCAAATGTCTTTGCACAATCAAAAGGCAAGTAAATATCTTTATTATCTTCATTTTACCAACATCCTTCTGCTATTAGCAATGATATCCTTCATTCCAAGTGCTCTTCTGAATCCTACTTGTGTTTCTGGTAGTTCCCAGGAAATGTACTGTAGCAACAGTTTTTGAATTTTTAAAGTTTTATTTGCATGTGATATTAATGATATTGTTCAATAGCTTCCACATTTCTTTGGATAACCTTTCTTTGAAATAGGCACTGTATGTATCTCTTTCAGTCAGATGGCTATGTAGCTTTCTTCCAAATTTTTTGGCATAGATGAATGAGTGCTTCCAGTGTTGCATCTTGTGGTGCACCGAATTACTTGATATGGGTTTTCTAGCTATGGTCTTTCTGACTTCCACCAGATTACTGGGTGGGGCCATGCAAATAAGGTGCATGGAACTCTGATGTGAGGATTGATTAGTTTTTCTATGCTGCTGGGCTTAAAATGAGGCCTCTTATAGGCAGAAGAAAGAGCTGGGCTGGTAGAGTGTCAAAGGCATTTGACCTCTAACCAGAGGTGGGTGGTTCAAATCCATCAGCCACTCCATGAAAGGAAGATGGGGCAATCTACTTCTGTAAAGATTTACCACCTTGGAAACCCAATGGGGGTCACTATGAGTTGGAATTGACTCTATGGCAGTGGGTAGAGGTAGAAGAGGGGTCTTCCTGCCATCAAAAGAGAATAGCTGCAGGTGGAGGACAGTGGAGCACATCCTTGGACCCAAGATCCCTGTGTTGGATGTTCTTGGCAGAGATATCTGGCAGAGACACCTGCTAGAGACAACTTGCTGGGAGCCAGTGACAGTGGAACCAAGATGCCGTGGAGCAAGATATTTGAGTGCCTTTGGGCAAGAGGCTTGCTGGTGAAGTGGGGTGAACCTACAGGTAACCACTAGCAGAGCTAAAAGAGCTTTGTAAAACTGGTAATACCAAAAGGGAGAGTGTCTTAATTGAACAATTGTATCCTGAGAGTGATCCTGAACCTGAGTAATAGACTATTTTACTTCCCTAATAAACTCCATAATTATGAGTATTGTCTGTGAGCTCAAATTGCAACAAATTATTGAACCCAACAGAGTAGTAGTGAGTGCTGTGGGAGGGACAGTTAGTGTCAGAACTGGTAAAAAGGCTGGAGGGTTGTGGCATTTCTGCCTCATAGGAATAAGTCTTGGGCTGTTGTTGGTGACTCTGTTTCCCCCTTGTGAGGTTGGAGGAGGTCAGAAGATGCTGCTGCCATACCCTTTTTGTATATTTCTTTGTTGAAACATCTTAATTGCTACTTTGTCATTATCTGGAAACTTTTTTTTCCCCAGTGCATTCAACACAAAACTTGGACTTCTCCCTTTAGTACTATAGGTTGTTGATCATATTCTACCTCCTGAAATGGTCGAATGTTGACCAATTATTTTTGCTACAGTGACTCTGTGTGTTCTTTTCATCTTCATATGATGCCTCCTGTGTCATTCAATATTTTGCCCATAGAATCCTTGAAGACTACCACTCGAGCTTAGAGCTTTTCTTTCAGTTCTTCTGCTGGAGAAATATGTGGTGTTAATCTTCTTTTTGGTTTACTAACTCCAGATCTTTGTACATTTCATTATAACAGTTTGCTTTGTCTTCAGGAGACACTCTTTGAAAATCATTTCAGTGCATTTACTTCATCATTTCTTTAATTCACTTTAGCTACTATAGGTTCAAGAGCAAATTTTAGGGTCCTTTCTGAGATCCATTGTGATCTTTTCCTTCCTTCTTGCCTTTTTATGACCTTTTGTTTTCTTCATATCTGATGTATGTGATGTTATCCCACAAATCATCTGCCTTTTGGTTTTTAGTATTCAATGCAATAAATCTGTTCTTGGGATGATTTTGAAATTCAGGTAGGGTGTCCTCAAGTTTGTATGTTGGCTTTCATGGATTTGTTTTAATTTTCTTCAGCTTCAACTTGATCATCTGTTCATTATTAGGCCCTAGGCTTTCTTCTGATTAGTGATGTTGAGCTTTTCCATCATTCTTTCCCACAAATGTCACCTTCTTGGTTCCTGTGTACTTCATCTGATGAGGTCCAAGTGTATAGTAGCCATTTATGATATTATAAAAAGGTATTTGCAATGAATAAGTCTGTCATGTGGTCTCCAGTGTCATTTGTACCAGGCCATATTTTCCAACTACTGATCTTTTTTGTTTCCAACTTTCAAATTCCAACCCCCGAAATTATCAATGTATCTGGATTGCATGTATGATCCATTTCAGATTGCCAAAATAATAATAATAATAATTTCTTTATCTTCATGATTAGAGATAGTTGCTTAAATTTGAATAATAGTTGCATTCACTGTTCTTCCTTGTCAGTATATGGATATTACCCTATCACTGAAAGCATTGAACTTCAAGACATACCTTTAAATATTCTTTTTAACCTTTAATGTGAAGTTGTTGCTCTTCAATTTATCATTCCCAGCATAATAACCATATCATTGTCCACTTCAAAATGGCTAATACTGGTCCAGTTTAGCCCACTAATGTCTAGGACCTTGATCTTCAAGTGTTCCATTTCATTTTTAACAACTTCTCATTTTTGTAGACTCATACTTCATACATTCTATGTTTTGATTATTAATGGATGTTTGCAGCTGTTTCTTCTCATTTGAGTTGTGCACCATCAAAAAAGGAAGGTCACTAAAGCTTTCCTCCATCTACATCCTCAAGGTGGATTTTACTTTGAGGAGCTAGCTCCTCTCCTCTCATATTTTGAGTGCTTTCTAACTTAAGGGCGTATTTCTAGGCACTATATCAGATAACATTATACCACTACCCCAAGGTTTTCACTGGCCAATTTTTCTGGATCGCCAGGTCTTTCTTTCTAGTCTGTCTCCGTAATCAAGCTCTGCTGAAACACGAGTGACATTTTTGGTATTTGAAATACCAGTGGCATAGCTTCCAGCACCACAGCAATATACAAGTCACCACAGTACAACAAACTGACAGACTAGTGGCGATAATATGATATCTTTTTGCTGAATTATTCATCTGTGACTCTAAAAGTGTGAATCCCTTAAAACATCTCTGATCAGTTTTATTGAAGTTTGGGATATTTTCTATGTGTCACATTAAATAAGAAACTATAGAATAAAAACAAATTAGTTGAAGTATTATGTAGATTATTAGCCATACCTAGACAAAGTCAAAGTGGAATGGACAACTAAAGTACTCACCCAGTCAATTTAGAGATCTGAGGGAGGAAAAAGCAAACTATTGGTGAGACTTTATTCATTCCTTCATCCTCTAACTTCAATTTGCCGTGTAGACAATACTTAGTTCTCTTTCTCCTGGTTGAGCAATACATTCACTCTCCCTGCCAAAAAGACAGAACATCTGAAATCTGTTTTTAAGCAGTGTCAGTTTTTCAAAGTAATAGGTACAACAAGAAGAAAAGAAACATCTGCTATCCGGAGGTTTTTTTTTTTCCCTTTCCTCCCAACATCAATCCAGCAATTCGTTGGCAAGCAGCTTCTTGCACTCTAAGTCACAGAAATGTCAAAGGAGAGTGGAAATGAGAGTAGATACCTCTGTTGAAATGTCACTCTGAAAGTATATAAAATCAGTGGGAAAAAAGACCATCTGAAAACAGGAAAGTTTAGTAATCAGGAGATGAGACCTGATACATTAATAAACAGCTGGAGTAGTCACAAACAGAAATAATAAATTTTTCCTATGCATGCTTCAAGTTACCGATTATTTACAATTAGAAAATATAATAAGCATAAGCAGAAATTTAAAATTTAATGGCTTATTGTTTTGAAATTAATTTATTAATTAAGGCTACTTTCTATTGAAGCTTAATTTAACAACTTGAGGTCTGGTGATGTAGTGCCTAAGGCACTGGACTGCTAACCAGAAAGCTCGCGGTTCAAACCCACCAGCCACTCCTTGGAAGGAAGACTGGTCAATTTACTTCCGTAGTGATATTGCCTCAGGAACACAAGGAGGGGTGGCTATAAGTCGGCTCCGACTCAATGGCAGTGCGTTTGGTTTGCTTTTAATATTTTAAATGAAAATATTTATTATTTGTCAAAAACCTTGAGATATTTTTGCTTATGAAATTTACTTCAGATATAATACCAATAGAAGCTCTGGTAGCCTAGTGCCTAAGGCACTTGACTACTAACCAGAAAGCTGGCGGTTCAAACCCAATAGCCACTCCTAGGAAGGAAAGTTGGACAATCTACTTCCGTAATGATATTGCCTCGGAAACCCAAGGAGGGGTCGCTATGAGTCCTGGCCGACTGGACGGCATATAACAACAACAACATAATACCAATAGATGTTCATGAATTTCCCCAGTGCAATAAGGTATGCAGTTTCTAGATTAGAACTTTTGAGTTTAATTCTTACTCCACCACTTATCTGAGTGTCTGTCGGTACATTACTTAACCTCCAGGTGGCCAAATTGCTTATTGCTAAATGTTATAAAAATTGTTAGGTGCCACTGAGTCAATTCTGACTCATAGCAATCCTAAGTAAAACAGAACAACATGTTGCCTGGTCCTGTGTCATTCTCACAATAATTGCTATGTTAGATCCCATTTTTGCAGCCACTGTGCTAATCCATCTCATTTAGGACCTTCCTCTTATTGGCTCACCCTCTATTTTACCAAGCATGATGATTTTACTACAGCTATTGGTTGTCTTTTGTATAGTGGTCAAAGCATTTGGATACTAACCAAAAAGTTAGTGGTTGGGACTCACCAGCTGCTCTGTGGAGGAAAGATGCGGCAGTCTGTTTCTATAAAGACTTACTGCCTTGGAAACCCAATGAGGGTTGCTATGCATGGGAATGAACTCAATGGCAGTGAGGTGTTTTTGTTTTTGTTTTTGTTTTTCTCATAATATATCCAACATAAGTGAGATGAAATCTCACTATCCTTGCTTCCAAGGAGCATTCTAGTACTTCCTCCAAGACAGATTTTTGTATATTCCACATTATAGTCCATCTTATATTCAGTATTTTTAACCAATATCAAATGTGTTACTTCTGTTATCTTCCCTTTTGATTGTCCAGCTTTCACATGTATATGAGGTGAATGAAAATACCTTGCCTTGGGTCGGGTTCACTTTAGTACTCCAGGTAATGTCTTTTTTTTGTTGTTACCACATTATTTTGCTGCAAGCTTACCCAGTGCAAAATGTTGTCGATGTATTGACTGCTGCTCCCATGGTCATTGATTTTTTTATTTTTTATTTTTTTATTGTGAGTTGGGTGCAAATTTACAAAGCAGATTCATTTTACACTCAACAGTTCATGCACACTTGGTTTCATGGCCCCATTACAATCCTGACAACAAAAAGCCATCCTCCTTTTCTTGATCCAACAAGAAAGAAGTCCTTGACCAATTCTTTTTTTTTTTTTTTTTTTTTGCCATTTATCATGATGTTTATTGGTCCAATTGTGAGGATTTTCTTTTTCCTTTTCGTTCAGGTGTAATCCATACTGAAAGCTGTCTCTTTAATCTTCATATTTAAAGTGCTTCAAGTCATCTTCACTTTCAGCCAGCAAGGTTGTGTTATTTGCATATCTCAGGTTGTTAATGAGATTTCCTTCAATTTTCATGTCACATTCTTTTGCATATAACCTAACTGCTTGGATTATTTGTTCCACATATAAATAAATAAGTAATGGGAAAGAGTACAACCCTTCTACACCTTTTCCTACTATGTAAGGTATCCCCTTGTTCTGACTGAAAAACTGTCTCTTCATCCATGTACAAGTTACTCATGACCACAATTAAGTGCTCTGAAATTCTCTTTTTCACAATGTTATCTCTAATCTGTTATAATTCTCAGGGCCATTTGCTTTCACCTAGTTAATAAAACACAGTATTGTATACTTTGCTTTTGGCCAAGATCCATCTGACATCAACAGTGATATCCCTTGTTCCATATTCTCTTTCGCATTCTACTTAAACTCTGATAGTTTCCTTCGACGTACCACTGCACAATTTTTTAATCATCTTCATTAAATTTTTGCTAGATTGTGATATAAATGTTATTGCTTGATAATTCCAACCATCTCTTTGATTGCCTTTCATCAGAAATGGCTTGAATATGGATCCTTTCTAGTTGGTTACCCTGGTACCTATCTTTCAAATTTCTTAACATAGAAAAAGTAAATGTTTCCAGAATTTCATCTATTTATTGAAGCATCATAATTGGTATTCCGTCAATTCCTGGAGACTTGTTTTCTGCTAATGCCTTCACTATGGCTTATCCTTCTTCGTTTAAAACGAGTGGTTCTTCATTATATGCCACCTCCTGAAATGGTTGAATGTTGACCACTTATTTTTGGTACAGTAAGTTTGTGTATTCCTTCCATCTTCTCTTGATGCTTTCTGCATCATTCATTTTTGCTTACCCATAGAATCCTTCAATATTGTAACTCAAGGCTTAATTTTTTTTTTCTTCAGTTCTTGCATCTTGAAAAATGCCAGGCTTGTTCTTCCCTTTTGTTTTTCTAACTCTAGTTTTTGCACATTTCAATATGTTAATTTACCTTAACTTCTCAAGCTCCCCTTTGAAATCTATTCAGCTGCTTTGGTCCATCTTCTGTTCTCTTCAATTATTCTGTGCTCACGAGCAAGTTAAAAGGTCTCTTCAGATAACCATTTTCAGTTTTTCTTTCTTTTTAATGATCTTTTGCTTTCTTCATGTATGATGTACTTGGTAATTCCCATAATTTTCCTGGTCTACAAGCATTAGTTCATTGCATCTAATCTATTCTTTTTCTCTTACACATTGAGAATATTCATTCATTCTATAATCTTTCTTCTGTAATCAATTAACATAAATCCATGTCATGAGTCATTACTAAAATTATAACAGTTATTGAAAGCACCATTTTTATGGTATTCCAACATTATGATTATAGTTTTATTGTAACATTATTTCATATGAAAACACTACTATACTATGTTGTTGTTTGCTTTCAAGTTGGCCCCAACTCATAGCGACCCCTCCTTGGGTTTCTGAGGCAGTATCCCTACTGAAGTAGGATTGCCCAACCTTCCTTCCGAGGAGTGGCTGGTGGGTTTGAACCGCCAGCCTTCTGGTTAGCAGTCAAGTGCCTTAGGCACTATGCTACCAGAGCTCAAATTACTTATCACTTTATAAATATGTCTTTTATTTTCACTTATTCCTTTCTCTAAATTTCTCTTCACCATTTCTCTACTTTTGAAGTATATTTTTCCTCATATCCCAGTTCACATATAAATTTTATAGAGTCTTTTTTCCTCAATACCATTAATGAAATATGATTCTTCTGTCACTGTGTACCCATAGTATATTATCACCCATCAGTTAAGGAATTTAGCACAATTTGCTTTGTATTTTATACCAAAACCAAACTCACTGCCATCGACTACAATCCGGCTCATAGTGATACCTCCTTGGGTTTCCAAGGCAGTATCAGTACTGAAGTAGATTGCCCCATCTTCCTTCTGAGTGTCTGGTGAGTTTGAACCACCAGCCTTCTGGTTAACAGTCAAATGCCTTAGGCACTATGCTAGAAGACCTCCCTTGTATTTTATATATTTGACTTATATACTAGGGTAACTAAACAACAAACCCATTGCTGTTGAGTCAAATCCAACTCATAGGTGTTGCAAATGTGCTCTATTACTAACTGAAATTTGGTGATTTAAGCCCCCACAGGCAAATTAGAAGAAAGGAAAAAAGGTTTTTCGATCTATTTACGAAAAGTCACAGCCTAGACAACCCCATAGAGTGCAATTCTGCTCTGCACACATAAGGTCACCATGAGATACATTAAGATAACCTGTTATAAATTGTAGTGAGTAAAATAAAAATAAATATTCAAAGTCACATGAGGAACATGTGATGTCTCCTCAGTTCCCTGATGGAATGAATGAGAATGTTTAAATAAAATATTTATCATTCAGGAGCAGATGACTAAATTTGAAGGAGACAATGTTGGTCAGACATGGAGTTATACTTAAAATAAGAATGTTGTTGTTGTTGTAGTTGCTGTTACGTGTTGTCGAGTTGGCCCCAACTCATAGCAACCCCTCCTTGGGTTTCCAAGGCAGTATCACTACGGAAGTAGATTGCCTCATCTTTGGAGGAGTGGCTGGTGGGTTTGAACCTCCAGCCTTCTGGTTAGCAGTCAAGTGCCTTTGGCACTATGCTACCAGAGCTCCTAAAATAAGAATATAGAACAAAAATGAGAACTAAAACCATCTTTTGAAAACATTCATGAGAGAAGAAGCATTAAGAAATGAATCATTAATATTCCAATCCCATTGGTGTGGGAAACTGTATGACAAAAATGGATGTGTTTTGCTACTATAAATGTTAAAAATTGAATTTATCCAAAGCATTTTTTTAGATTTTAAATTCACCAAGAAATCGCATGACTTGCCTTCCTGCTAAGTTTTACTGGAACGAAAAAAGAGATTCATCATGTCCATATTGAGTCTTGTGCTATGTGTGGCAGGAATGTTTTCGTGAAATGTGTTACATTGCCATTCTGCATGTACATCACACTCATGAATTTGCTTAATAATATTTGACTGGATCTGCAAACTGCTGGATAGAGGTGCATGCATCAGAGCAAACTCACTTCCTACACTCCTTCGAGATAGTCCAATAGGACATTGACACTATAGAGGTGTTGTGATGTCAAAGTGTGAAGATTCAAAAATTAGTTCGACAGATCTATTCCCCACTGAGGAGCTATTGGGTGTTACAAATGGTTAACAGGCTTCATTGCTAACCAAAAAGTCTTTTGATGAGTACAAATATTTAATTTTAGGAGAGTCCAGTTATCTAATTGGTCTGCTGCTATTCAGGCAGTTATAGTTGTGTTTGATAATCTAATTCTGAAAAAAATAAGGTTCCATATTTTGTCATTATGTTATCTTCCAGGACGTTTATAATTTTAGCTTTAACATTTAGATCTTTGATCCATTTTGTGTTGCTTTGTATGAGCTCTATGAGGCATGGATTCTTTTCTATGTTTCTAAAAAAATGGATATTCAGTTTTGCCAGCACCATTTGTTAAAAAGACTGTTTCTTCCCCATTGAATCAACTTTGAAACTTTATTGAAAATAAGCTGCCCATAAATGGATGGATTTATTTCTTGGTTCTCAATTCTATTCCATTTCTCTGTGTGTCTATCATTGAACCAGTACCAGGCTGTTCATTATTATGACTGCATGGTGCATTTTGAGTTCAGTAATTGTGAGGCCTCTTAACTGTTCTTTTTCTTCACAATAGCTTTATGTGTTTGGGGCCTCTTTCCTGTCCATGTAATGTTGGTGAATTTTCCTTTTCAATGAAAAGAGTTGTTGGAATACAGATCAGGATCCCATTGTATTTATCTAGTGCCTTGTATAGTATTGACATTTTCACAATGTTAAGTCTTCCAGGACATGAGCATGGGATTTCCTTCCATTTATGTTAGTCTCTTTAGTTTCGTTCAGTAGTAATTTATAGTTTCAGGTCTTTTATATCCCTGGTTAGGTTTATTCTTAAGTATTTTATCATTTCAGGGGCTATTATAAATGATATTATTTTCTTGTTTTTCCTTTTGGAACCCACATGTTAGTATAAAGGACCCCAACTGATTTTGTGGGTTGATTTTATACCCTGCTACTTTGCTAAATTCTTCTGTTAAATTCAGTAGCTTTCTTGTGGAATCTCTTAGATTCCCTATGTATAGGATTTTGTCCTTTACAAATAGAGATAGTTTTACTTCTCCCTCCCGATTTGGAAATTTCTTGCCTTATTCCTCTGGCTAGGACTTACAGTATAATATTGAATAAGAATGGTGATAATGGATACCTTGTAACATTGCCATTGTCAAGGGGAAGGCTGCCAGTCTTTCTCCATTGAGAATCAGGGTGTAGTTTTGCACATATGCCTTCACTTATGTTGAGAAATTACCCTTCTATTCCTAATTTTTGAGAGTTTTATCAAGAGTGTTGGATTTTGTCAAATTTGTTTTTTGCATCAAATGACATGATCATGTGATTCTTTTCCTTTCTTTTATTTATGTAGTGAATTACATTAATGGATTTTCTAATTTTGAACTGTCCCTACATACCTGTTATAAATCCTACTTGATCATGATGTATGATTTTCTTAATGTGTTGTTAAATTTTGTTCACTAGAATTTTGTGTTAAGAATTCTTACATCTACATTCATGAAGGATATCGGTCTACATTTTTTTCATTTGTGGTGTCTTTACCTGGTGTTGGGATCAGGGTGATATTGGCTTCATAGAATTAGTTAGGAAGTATTCCTTCTTTTTCATTTTTTTGGAAGAATTAGATTATAATTAGTGTTAAGTCTGAAATAATGACATTTCAACCTAAATTTTGAGTTAAGAAAAAATCTAGAGATGAGAGAGCATATCTTACATGGCTCATTTTAATTAAATTTAAAACCAGACAAAATAATTGTATAGTATTAAGAATAAGGATAATGTATTCACTTGCATAGGATGGATATAAAATCTTTTGGTCTATTGTAGGATTTGAAATTCCATACTGCTAATTGTTAAGTTCAAGCTTCATGGGTGGATTTAATTTGTAAAAATTCATTGAGCTCTATACTTAAGATTTTTATACTTCATTTTGATTATGTATGAATGAAAAGTCATAAAAAACAAAATGAAAATGGCTCACCATGATTGTGCTGCTTAAATGTTTATTTATACTCTTATCTTCAAAATGATAAGAAATGAGAAATTCTCAGAACTGATGAAAAATATCAAGCTACATATTGAAAAAGTACAGTGCCAAGAAGGATAAATTAAAATAACTCTATACTCAGACACATCCTAGAATAACATAAAATGTACAAAATAAGAAACAGTAAATGAATATATATATTTTACCAGTAATTATAATAATAAATGTTATTTAAATAAATTCAGAAATTAAAAGAACAAAAGTTTAAAGGAAATGCTAAAAATCTCAACAAAAATTGTAGTAATATTTACCCCAGATAAAAATGGTTTAAGGAAAAAAATATTGGACATAAAATGGATTATAAAAAAATTAATTTCATCATGAAAACAAAATCAAATTTAATTTAATGCAAATGTAACTTTTATTCAAAATTAATATAAAATGCAAAAAAAGAGATAAATTCATCATTATAGTGAGAGATTCAAAAGACATCCACCTAAGACATTGATAGAACAAATCATCAAACATTCAGTTAAATCTAGAAAATATGAATAAGAAAATTAACAAGCTTGATATCATGATCATATACAACACTGAACCCAAAAATTATAGAATATATTTTCTATTCAAACAAGCATACATTTACCTGCTTCTAAATCACATCTCAACCAATTTTAAGGGTTTGGAAGACCACAACAGTCTATGTTACAAAACATGTGATTATATTAGAAAATAAGAATAAAATGATGATCAGAAAAAATACACTAATAGATCAAGAAAAAAATTCTAAATCCTCATGTGTCAGAGTCACAATGCTACTAGTAATGGAACATGTTTAGAAATGAAAATTAATAAAATTCTATATTTCAAACTTGTTTGCTGACTATCTGCAGTGTAGTAAATTACATGGTATGGCTTTTCTAGCCATAGTATTTGTAACTCCCATTTTGCACTAAGTAACTGAGTAGATGCTTGTTAAAGTCATCCACCTGTAGCAACACAAAGCAGACTTCTGGGAAATTCACTCTCTCTCGGGTGTGTAGAATTCTGGTATTGGGATTGGTTGTTTTAGGCCACTCTGCCAGGCTCAAAAGAAGCCCTCTTAGAGGCAGAGAGAATCTCTGACTGTTGGCTGAGAAAGATATGCTGGTGAGAGAAATGTGTTGCTGAAAGATGTGAGAGAGAGATGCTGCTGAGAGAAAAATGTGAGAGACATGAACTGCTGAGACAGAGACATACTACTGAGAAAGACTGTCGGCTGAGAGATAGCTGGCTGAGAGAGACTGAGTGTGTTCCTGAACTTGAATTGTAGCCTGTTGCTTCCCTAATAAATCCCATAATCTCTGAATTCTGTGTGGCCACTCTAGTGAATTATTGAACCCAGCAGAGATGTGGTGGGTGCTTTAGTAGGAATGGTTGGTATCAAGGTTAGTAAGAGGGCGGGAGGGTGGCAGTATGGCCTCATAAGAGCAGGCATTGGGCTGCTGATGGTGATTCTGTCCTCCTCTTGTGTAGTTGGAGGTGGTCAGAAGATGCCACCCTCCGCCCCTTTGGCAGTTGGTGTCGGAAGCAGTGAGATTTGTTGCAGTGGCTCCAGATTCATAGAAGCATGGGACTTTGTAAAAGAAAGAAGGAAAGGGCCTGGGAAGTGAAACTTTGGTCTCTTAGATGGTTACTTCCATTGGTGTTACCTATTAAAGGAGATAATTGATCCAGAGACTAGGGCTTTTGGTTACACCCAGCCAAAGGTCCAAGGTCAAATACATAAAATGGGAAGATAATCAAGGTGAACAGAAGAACCTGGAATGTCTTAAAAAGGGTTATGTGCTTTGGATTATGTGTTTATCTAAATGTACTACAGGTACTGAATGTTCTCTCACCTACTTGTTCATTAGAAATGATTATGGGGTATGGATAACAGAGAGCTTATAAATCCACCTTCAGCCAATACGTGATTGGATATGTTAAAAGGGGGAGTAGAATTGGCCCAGAAGAAGCACAGGCTTTTCTTTCAAACCCTGTTTGTAGAGTATAGGGGGCTTAGGTAGAAAACCAGAGCACCAACCAGAACAGGCTAAGTGAGAACGTTTGCATTTTAAAGTACCAACCCAGAACCACTGAAGAACAGAAGATTTCCATTTGAAGAAAGGACCTGAAGAGAGGAGAGAAAAAAAAAAAAAAAAATTGTTTAGCTTTTTGAATTTTGAGCAAGCAGTTAGGCTTTGGGTGCATTGAAGCAAGAAAGTCATGGTCCTTGAAAGAAATCCCTTCCAGAACAGGAAGTTAAAGAAAGTTGGCAAGTAGATGGCTTTATATACTGCTTGCTTGTGATCACCTGAGTCCACCTGAAGAGTGAAGATGGGGGGAGTGCAACAACAAAGAAACAGGCTGAGTTTGGTACTCTTTGACGTAGGCCAAAGATGCTAAGGATGAGAGGAAGGGCTGTCTGATCTGAAGTGAAAGCAGTTGTGTGGAAATAGTCCCTGACTACTGAGGATGAAAGAGAGAAGATGCTGGTTGGTTTTAAGTGAAGGGAAGAATGTGATTTCCAAGCTTCGCAGCTGGAACCCATGACCTAGCTGGGATGGTTGGGGCTGAGCTCACCAGAACCCAAACAAATGAAGAGGAAAATGTTTGACACTGATCTGGTGTTAAGTGGCTGCAATATGATGGATTGCACTGTGTGGACTTTCCTTGTTTATAGATGCAGATGCCTAAAGTTTCCAAGCAGAATAGAAAGATTCTCCAGAGAGAAAGGAACATGCTTGTCTCCTCAGAGTACTTGTATGACAGAGATGGACAAATTAGAAATTGCCTATATAAAGTGGTGTGATACAAAGGTATGAAGTGGCTGACTTACACACTTTCATGGGTGTGGTTATTCTCAAACTGATGGTGAAGGGGATGTTAATTTTTGAAGTAAAAAAGGGATAATGGCTAGAAAAGCCAGAAGGTGGCTTGCAGTGTAGTAAATTACATTATATGGTTTTGCTAGCCATAGTATTTGTAACTCTCACTTTGCTGTGAGTAACTGAGTAGCTGCTTGTTAAAGTCATCCACCTACAGCAATACAGAGCAATCTTCTGGGATGTTCACTCTCTCACAGGGGTGTAAAATTCTGATATTGGGATTAGTTGTTTTTGGACATTCTGCCAGCCTCAAAAGGAGCCCTCCTAGAGGCCGAGAGAGTCTATGATTGTCAGCTGAAAAAATATGTGCTGCTGAAGAAACACATTGCTGAGCGATGTGAGAGAGGGAGATGCTGCTGAGGGAGACACATGCACTGCTGAGAGAGAGACTATTAACTGAGAGACAGCCAGCTAAGAGAGACAGAGTATGTTCCTGAACTTGAATTATAGCCTGTTGCTTCTCTAATAAAGCCCATAATCTGTGAGTTCTGTGGGGCCACTGCAGTGAACTCTAGCACCCAGCAGAGAGGTGGTGGGTGTCACGGGAAGAACAGTTGTTGTCAGGTTAGTAAGAGGGCTGGAGGGAGGTAGCATGTCTGACCTCATAGCAGGCATTGGGCTGCTGCTGATGATTCTGTCCTCTCTTACGTAGTTAGAGGAGGTTAGAAGATACCACCTCCCAACCCCTTTGGCACTATCATGTTACCCAACCAAAAACTTACCACAGTGGAGTTGATTTCGACTCATAGCCACCCTTCCTTGGGTTTCCCAGGCAGTACCTCTACAGAAGTAGATTGCCCAGTCTTCCTTCCTAGAAGTGGCTGATGGGTTTGGACCACCAGCCTTCTGGTTAGCAGTCAAATGCCTTAGGCACTATGCCACTAGAGCTCATGTAACTGAGATCAAAACTTATGATAAATCAGAAATTGGAGAACTATGCCTTGTAGAACAAATCCAACCTATTTCCTGTTTTTGTGCACCCATTGATATCCATGCTGTTTTCTATTTTACAGGTTGAAACACACCCTCACAAAGATATACAGCAGAGTCCATATGTCTCTCACATAGCTCACATGGTTTAAAATATTCACTCTTTAGCCATTTACAGAAAATGTGTGCGGGCTAGTCTTAAAAACTCAGAGACAAAAGTAATTAGCTGAGCAGAGGCATCATCCTTAATAAATTAATAATTCCCCAAATCACTATGAAAAAATGATAGCATCCAAAAAGTTAGATATTAATAAAAGACCACAGTAAAACAAATCTAAAAAAGTTAGAGAAAAGCAGTCAAGATAAGAGTGATAGCAATAAAACAATAAAACAAAAATCAAACATGGTTGTTATCAAGAATTTCTTTGAAACCTGACAAGCTTTTCATAAGACTAATCAAGAAAAAAAGAAAGTAGGCACACAAGAACAATGTTGAAATGAAATAGGAGGTATAATTACAGACTTTCCAGACTTTTAAAAGTTAGTAAGAGAATACAATGAGCAAAAGAGACATAACCAGCTGCCTCAAAATGTTAAAAGTTAATAAGACAGTATCATGAAAATATTATTGCCAGCAACTTGGAAGACTCATGATAGTGGAAGTAAAAACAATAAATAAAATATAAGCAAATGAAATCCAGCAATATATGCAAATAATAATAATATGTCATCATCTAGTTGACTTTATTCCAAGAATGCAGTTCATTGGACAAACATTAGAAAATCACTGAAAATAATTATTTTCAATACATGCTAAAGAAAACAATTACTAGAATTCCATATATATTAATAATTTTCAAATGTATTTCTTTTTATCACACTACTATTCAAAGGGAACATTTTCTTCCAAAAAATAAATGAATGAATAAATTTTATTAAAAATATCTATGAAAAAAAATAAAAACATATAATAAATATCATATTCTGTTGTTAATTCGCTTAATCAGAAATAACCCAAAGGAAGTTTCTATTAGCACTCTGAAATTTTATTTATCATTGTTCTGGCATAGCTAGGAAGTTAAATAAAGTATGAAATAGAAGTCAGTAAGATAAGAATAGAAAAAAAAAATTAAATAGTCATTGTTCAAAAATAAAATGACCTAGATAAAAAATTCAAACTGTTTTTCACACAATAATTAGAATTAATTGCAGGTAAATATCAGTAATATTTCTATGTTGTTGTTACTTTCCTCTGAGAGTCAATTTTTGACTCATAGTGAATCCATGTGATAGGGTTGAGCTGTTCTATAGGATATCCTAGGCTGTAATCTTTACTGGAGCTGTTAGCCATGTTTTCTTCTCGTGGTGTGGCTGGGTGGTTATGTGAGCAAAAAAATGAAAAAAAAAAAGGTACTTAATAAAAATAGTATATTAGTCAAAGTACAAAATGTTAGCTGTCATAAGAAACAACTCCAATATCTCACTGGCCTCACACACACACACACACACACACACACACACATTATTTATTTCTCATATCAAAAGTTCAATTAAGGATTCATTGTATAGTCTTGCAAGTTGCACTCATTCATCAGCCCCATTTTCCATTTGTGTCAACATTTTCTAGGCTTTCCTCAGAATTTTCAGTTCAATCTGTTGGATTCACTCACCCAATAAGCAAAGATGGAGAGCAAAAATTGCTAATATAGATTAAACACAAATCCAGAAGCGGGATATATCATATCAAGAAAATCATGGAATTGTAGTCTTCTTGCGTTCTTATATGCCCAGTTTAAGTGTCTCTTCTGACATCCATTTTGGTCTTTTCTTCCTTTCCTGTCTTTTTAATGCCCTTTTGCCTTCATCATGATGTTCTTGATGTCATCTTACTGTTCATCTAGTTTTTGGTCATTGGTGTACAATGCTTCAAATCTATTCTTCAGATGTCCTCTAAATTCAGGTGAGATATAATCAAGGTCATATTTTTGCTCTCCTGGATTTCTTGTAATTGTCTTCAGCTTCAATTTCAACTAGCATATGGGCAATTGAGGTCTCTTCCACAGTTAGCTACCGGCCTTGTTTTGGCTGAAGATATTGAGTTTTTCCACAGAAGATAGTCAATCCTCTCTTTCCAGAGACTAATCAAATTAGTCAATTTGATTCCTGTGTATTCCATCTGGAGAGGTCCACATGTATAGCGGCAATTAAGGTTGTTGAAGAAAGGTATTTGCAATGAATAACCCATTGATCTTGCAAAATTCTGTCATGCTCTCTCTGGCCTCATTTCTATCATGAAGGCCATATTTTCCAATTACCAGTGATTTTTTTTTTTTTTTCTGTTTCAAACATTTGCATTCCAATCACCAGTAACAATCAACACACCTTGCTTGCATGTTTGATCAATTTCAAACTTCAGAATTTGGTAAAAATCTGCAATTTCCTCATCTTTGACTTTGTCATTGATTGCATAAAATTGTATACTAGTAGTATTAACTGGTCTTCCTTGAAGTTGAATGGATATTATCCTATCACTGACAGCATTGTGCTTCAGGATAGATCTTAGAACATTTTTTATGATGATGAATGCCACAACATTTCTATTAAATTTTTCATTCCTGGCATAGTAAATCATATGATTTTCTGATTCAAAATGGCTGAAGCCAGTCCATTTCAGCTCACTAATGCCTGGGATAATTACCTTTATACATTCCATTTCATTTTGACAACTTCCAACTTTCCCTAAATTCATACTTCTTATATTCCATGTGCTAATGTTCATGGATATTTGCAGCTGTTTCTTCCCATTTTGCGTTGTGCCACATCAGCAAATGGAGGTTCTGGAAGTTTTACTCCATACACCTCATTAAGCTCAACTCTACTTTGAGGATGTAGCTCTTCCTCAGTCTTATTTTGAGTGCCTTCCAACCTGAGAGGCTCATCTTCTAGCACTCTATCAGACTATTTCAGGGCTATTCATAAAATTTTCCAGTAATAAATCAGACAGTGTTTCATTGGTAGTCATAAGGCTTTCACTGGCCAGTTAAATGAGAAGTGGATGACCCCTTCCTTTTTCCAAGTCTGTCTTAGTATGGATGCCAGAAGAGACTGAAACTGGCTCTTGAATGAAGAGTATCTAAAGAAAATATAAGAAATGACAAGATAAAAGAGTTGACCAGATAATTTCAAAGGGCAGCTCAAGAAGACAGTCAATTATTATAATGAAATGTGCAAAGACGTGGAGTTAGAATACCAATAGGGAAGAACATGTTTGACATTTCTCAAGCTGAAAAAACAGGAAAAAAATTCAAGCTTTGAGTTATAATACTGAAATATTTGTTCTATGAGCAAAATCTTGAATGATGAAGGAAACATCAAAAGAGAATGGGAGGAATGCAGTCACTGTACCAAAATGAATGAGTTGATGTTCATCTGTTTCAAAAGGTGGCATATGATCAAGAACCAATGGTATTTAAGGAAGAAGTCAAAGCAGCACTGAAGAAATTGGCAAAAAACAAGGGTTTAAGAATTGATGGAATAGTCATGGAAATCCCTTGCTGGAGAAGCTTGCTCATCTATGCCAAGAAATGTGGAAGACAGCCACCTGGCCAAATGACTGGCAGAGATCCATATTTGTACTCATTCCAAAGAAACTTGATGCCACAGAATGTGGAAATTATCTAACATTATCATTAATATCCCATGTAAGTAAAATTTTGTTGAAGATAATTCAAAAACAGTGCAGCAGTATATTGACAGAGAACATCCAGATGTGCAGGCTGGATTCAGAAGAGGATGTGGAACAAGGGATATCATTGTTGATGTCAGAGAGATCTTGGCTGAAATCAAAGAATACCAGAAAGATATTTACTTGTGTTTTATTTACTATGCAAAGGCTTTCAACTGTGTGGATCATAACAAATTATGGATAACATTGAGAAGAATGGAAATTTCATATCAGTCAAATGTGTTCCTAAGGATTCTGTACATAGACCAAGAGGCTGTTGTTCAAACAGACAAGGGGATACTACATTGTTTAAAATCAGAAAGAGAGTGTGTCACGGATATATCCTTTCACCATACTTATTCAATCTGTATTCTGAGCAAATAATCTGAGAAGCTGGAATACATGAAGAGGAACGTGGCATCAGGACTGGAAGAAGAGTCATTAACACCTCTGATATGCAGACAACACAAACTTGCTTGCTGAAAGTAAAGATGACTTGACACACTTACTGATGATTAAAGACTACAGTCTGCAGTATGGATTACACCTCAACATAAAATGAAAATCCTCACAACTCGACCAATATGCAGCGTCATGATTAATGGAGAAAAGTTTGAAGTTGTCAAAGATTTCATATTACTTGTTTCCACAATCAATACCAATGGAAGCAGCAGTCAAGAAATCAAATGACCTACTGCACTGTGCAAATCTGCTGCAAAAGACTTCTTTCAAGTACTGAAGAGTGAAGATGTCTCTTTGAAGACTAAGGTGCACTTAACCTAAACCATGGTATTTTCAATAGTCTCATATGCATGTGAAAGCTGGACAATGAATAAGGAAGACTGAAGAAGAGTTGATGCTTTTGAGTTGTGACCAAAAAACTCACAACTTTTGGCAAAGAATACTGAAAGTACCATGGACTGCCAGAAAGGAACAAATCTGACCTGGATGAAGGGCAGCCAAACGCTCCTTGGAAGCAAGAATGGCCAGACTTCATCTCACCTACTTTGGTCATGTTGTCAGAAGGGAACATTCCCTGGAGAAGGATGTCATGAAAAAGGGAAAGGCCCTCAATGAGATAGATTGACACAGTGGCTACAAAGATTGGCTCAGGTATAACAAGGTTTATGAGGCTGGTGCGGGACTGGATAGTGTTTAATTTTGTTTTTCATAGGGTCCCCATATGTCAGAGCCAACTCGAGGGCACCTAGCAAGAACAACATGTGCCAAGAATGAAAAGAAAGGGATCCTTGAACATCTACTAGGCACTTCTATTGTGGTAGAAGGTCAATATTTAGTTTTTCCTTCGTTAAAAAAAAAAAAGATTCAGTTCCTTCTAAAGTTACTTCATTCATTTCAGATTCCAGGATCTCCAGATAATGTGAATTCTTGTCATTCATATGTGTATGTGGTGGTTTGTGACCTTGTTGTTGTTGTTATTTGCCATTGAGTTGGACCCGACTCATAACGACCCCTCCTTGGGTTTCTGAGGCGGTATCACTAGGAGCTCTGGTAGCATATGTCTAAGGCACTTGACTGCTAACCAGAAGGCTGGCAGTTCAAACCCACCAGCTACTCCTCAGAAGGAAGATGGGGCAATCTACTTCCATAGTGACACTGCCTCGGGAACCCAGGAAGGGGTCGCTATGAGTCGGGTCTGACTTGATGGCACATAACAGCAACAACAACGACAACATCACTACAGAAGTAGATTGCCCAACCTTCCTTCTGAGGAGTGGCTGGTGGGTTTGAACTGCCAGCCTTTTGGTTAGCAGTCAAGTGCCTTAGACACTATGCTACCAGAGCTCCTTAAACTGACAGGGAGCAGCTGTGGATTTGAACCGCCAACTTTGGGTGTGGCAGGTGACTGCATGAGGCCTGAGGCCACTCCATAGGGCCATTTGTGGCCTTAGTATCTATGAAATAAAAGAACAATTTTTCTGCCCTCATCAGCACTCCTGCTCCCATACATTGTAGTGAAAAGGGACAAGGTGGTAACAATAAAATATCCTTTTTTTGTGACTTAGGGAATAAATATCCCTCCAAAGATGTGTACTTCCTGATTCACAGAATTATTCTGTCTTATATGGCTGTTGTTATTGTTGTGTGTTGTTGAGTTGATTCTGACTCATAGTCACACCATGTGACAAAATAGTACTACACTTTAGGATTTCCTATGCTGAAATCTTTCAGAGAGGATCACCAGCTCTTTTCTCTGAAGATTAGCTAGTGGGTTTGAACTGTCAACCTAAAGCAGTTTAGTATTTTAACCATTGTGGCACCAGGGCTCCTTCTTACATTGTAAAAGGGATTTTTCTGAAATGAGTAAGTAAAGGACCCTGAGATCAGTGAATTCAATTTAATCACAAGCAACCTTGTAAGAGAGTGGTCTCAGGTTCAGAAAAAGAGGGACAGTGATTGTGGCAGTTAAGCTTGTGCGTCAACTTGGCTGGGCCGGGTTTTGAGTGGCTGTCAAGCTGGATGTAGCTATTCCCATAGTGATATCTACTGGAAGAGTTTAGTACCTGCCTTAGGGACGTTGTCTGCTTCCAGTATATAAACAGAAGCATTGAGAAATGTCTGCAGCTTTTGACACATTTGAATCCTGCATGTAGCCCAGTCGCTGTTCAGCAGTCTGCCATGTTGTCTGCCAATATTGGGACTCTTAAATGAACTTGAATCAATAGCCTGCCATGTGGTTTGGTAAAATTGGGACTGTACCTTTTTATTTGTTGACCTTGGGTTGTCATCCTCAGCAGCTAGCTGCTATCTGAGTGAAGAAAACCTCCAGCGTCAGGAGCAAGAGGCTAAGCAGGAGCCCGAGATCAAGAAGCTCTCACGCAGCCCCTAGGGCCTGACACTTCAAACTAAGACTTCTAGCCTCCAAAACTGTAAGAGAATAAACTCCTGTTTGTTAAAGCCATCCACCTGTGATATTTTCTATTACACCTGAATGAAGCAACCAAACAAGTGATGTAATAATGGAAGCCAAGAAAGAAAAAAAATGCTAGACTGCTGCCTTGAAGATGGAAGAAAAAGCCATGAGCTAAGAAATGTAGTCAGTATGGAAAAGGCAAGGAAATGATTCTCCCCTAGATTTCAAAAATGACACTGCCCGGAGGAACCATTTTAGACTCCTGACTTCTAGAACTTTAAGTTAATAAATTTGTGTTGTTTTAAGTCTCTGAGTTTATAATACGTTGTTACAGCAGAAACAGAAAATGAATACAGATTCTCCTACCAGGAAATTGAGTTCCAGTATTTTATCTAGTAT
>NW_006921815.1:1230812-1246093 GCF_000298275.1 Orycteropus afer afer
TATATATATATATATATATATATGTAAATGGGTTTAGAGTTGGATATTGAGTTAGAGCTTGGAGGAGTTATGGAGAACATGAGTAAAAAAAAATAACAACAATAATAAAGTAGGTTGCTCTGAACAGACCACTAGTGAAAGTATAGAGCTCCCTCTTCTAGTGAGAGTGCAGGAGAAAGTGAAGAGTGCAGTAGAGAAAATCTATATTGTGTTTAGAAAACCTGAAGCATATTAAAAATATATATATTGGTAAAATTGTAATCACAAAATATCCTGCTATTGCAATGAGAAAGAAGTAAGGACCATGGAAAAAAACACCTGTATCATATTGTAGAGATTATATGATATATTCTCTATTTTTAGGTATTCTCTATATTTCTCTGTGTTCAGAGAATCCCTAAGTCATCATAAGTAAACTGTTATAGAAATATGGATATTTAAGATGCTGCTAGTACAGGCTCAGAAGGAAATGATAAACATGTATCTGAAAACTGAAAGAAATGATATCCTTGTTATATTGTGGCAGAACTCTTAGGAAAATTGTGTACTACATTTATAAGGAAAACAAAACAAAATATTAACGTGAACTCTATTTCCTGTTGTAGATTATTGCAAAATGTGAAAAAAAAATATGGAAGAACTGTATATAAATGAAACAGGATTTATTGATTTAAGAAATTCTCAGCTCTTCCAGATCTAAAAGACACTAAAAATTAGGAAATTCCCTGGATTTAATTTAAATAATATGGATAAATATAGATTTAACATATAAAAAGCAATGCAAAAAATAAAGATATATACTGGAAGATGCTTATTACAAATTATAGTAAGTCTTCAAAATTCAAATTCTAGAAATCAACTTTCAAGTATCTCACATAAATATGAAAATATGTGTTTAAAGAGAAGTTTTGTAAAATAGATAGTAATAGTAAAAAACAAAAATATACAATTGGACTGAGTTCAATCATAATACTATTCAGCTGATAAAAGAGTAAACTCTATCAAATAAACTGTTATGGAACAATTTCCAGATATAGCCTTTAGCTGAAGAAAGAAAAAAACAATATGCATAATATACTTCTAATTAGGTGGCAAAAAGAAACTGTGTTTCTAAAAGTGTATACAAAACGGTTATATACAAAACTGTTAACTATGTTGTTGAAAAGGGAGTTAGGAATATTATGGAAATATACTAAAATAATATCTCTATCATTTTGAATTGTTTGGAAATTTTTACCATGTTTGTGCTACTCTTAAATTTAAAAATATAATCCGGTTAAATGATAGATTTAACAACCATTGTTTTCAGGTATAATGATGACATTAGATTTCATTGTAAAATCTGTAAAAATTGCTATATGAAATATGTTTCTATGTTTACTATTCACAAAAAATGTTATTAAAGAAATTATTCAAAATATTATTTACTGTTATTTGTATTCATAAATTTACACTTCCAAAATATATTTCATGAAAAATATTTGTTTACCTGATAAATATGTTTTCTGGAAAAAATAAACATGTATTCAGAATATGTATTGCTGTTTCTTTTCTTATCAGGACATTTGATGCCAAAATTTACATCTTACTTGTGAAAATACATTTGTCCCTAAAACCTACACATCTGTGTTCTCTTTTGAACTTTATCTTATTTGTACTTTTTTACACTTTTATAACTTGTGGATTTTAAGTCATATAGAACAAGAAATTATCTATGTAAATATGAGTGGAATTGGTCATCATCTAAGAATATGCATATTTATAAGAACATTAACCAAAAAGAAGTAAATTTGGACCTACGTAACTGGGATTGGTAAATATAAAAGCAATGTTCACATTGCAATTTAATATAGTTTTTATATATTTTATCTTTTAAATAAGAGCATATTATGATCTTGAAAATACATCTTGTATTGTTGTATGGGAAAAACAGAAATCTACGATATTCAGGAAAACTAAAAGAATTTTAGTATGTTATTTAAGGAAAAAGTTTAATACAAAGGAAATCAAGCTGTATATGTATAATTAAAGACCTGTGCAAACACAGGAAAAAAAAATGTAGCTGAGAAATAAAGAGTGGTTAAGCCATGCAAACTGCAAATTTCTATATAAATTACTTGGCATCCAATTTTTGTTAAATATTTAATGTTTGTAGAGTGAGTTCCTGCTTATACATCTGTTTTTAATTTACTCTATAGAGAAAAGTGGAGCAGATGTGGACAGTGAGACAATATAAAGATAATTCTTCTTCCTGAATGTGAATCCACTAAATATTTAGGATCTTGGCAGCAGCCATCATGTGCCATACACAAAATGACAGTGCTGTAATCTCACCATCCATAGATGGCAGCTATTTTAATATTGACCTATTCTCTTCCCTCTTCTTACACACAAATATTACAAATTTCAATGTGCTTGGATAGGTGCATATATATATATATGCATATAAACATGAATGTATGTGTGTATGTGTGTAAGTATGTATATATATGTAAATTTTAATTTTTCAATTAACATTTTGTCACATCTATCTTCCATAAGTAATATTCCATCATATCATCATATGAAGATATATATTTAACTGTGAATTGTTCCAAAATATATATACTTTTATTTTTTGTACCTTTTAACTCTAAGATGAATACTAATCATTGTACCATATCTAAGATTTTTTAAATACAACTTTTCTTAATATAAATTACTAATAGCCAGTTTCCTGAAGTCTCAAAAATAATATAATTTTTATGGATTTTAACCTTTATTGAAAGCTTATGTGTGTAAATATTTGTATACAAACAATAGTATACATGTATATATTTTCATATCAAAAACAAGCATATTTTAGAAGCCCATCTTTCACCTGGCAAGACTAGAATTAGTTGGTTGATTATATAGGTGGTTCATACAAATTTAATTGCTATTGAGTCGGATCCAACTCATAGCAACCCCTCCTTGGGTTTCTGAGGTGGTATCATTATGGAAGTAGATTGTCCAACCTTCCTTTCCAGGAGTGGCTGGTGGGTTTGAACCACCAGCCTTCTGGTTAGCAGTCAAATGCTTTAGACACTATGCCACCAGAGCTCCTCATACAAAGTATAATAATATTTATGTAATGAATAATGAGAAACGATTTAAAAGCTCAAATATTAAATGGATCCCCAAGATAAAACATAAGAAGTAATTCAGAGAGATGGCATTTACTACAGCTGGATTTCTACGTCTTTGATGGAATCCAGTGCCCTCGGATATAACTTGTTTCTGATTTTAAAGAGGTTCTTCAGGTGCCATATGAAGATATAATATAACCTTTATATAATTAAATATTAACCTTGATAATAAAAAGATTCATAAAATAAAATAGGAATAACTAAAAGCAATGGTGTAACCACAGTTGCAATAACACATTTAATACAACACAACTGAAAAAAAATTATATAATGCCATCTTTGTTCATTCTACATATGTGTTCACATTTAATGTTATTTAAAATCTCTTTTTTAAGAAGATTCATTCTAAAATAGGTTAAAAATGTATTTATTTATCAGGGTATGGATTCTTCAAATTTTCAGAATGCCATTTCACTAAACTCAGATTTTTAAACTCAACAACAAAAAAAAATCCATATTATTATTTTTCCAAATACTTTATGGAAAGCAATTGCTGTAGTAATAAGTCATTCTCCTTAAGATCAAGAGTGTTTATTCTGATGTCTCCATCCAAGCATATGTCTTTGATGTGTTATTGTTGGCTTTAGGTGCCATCAAGCAGATTTCTGACCATATGTAACAGAGTAGAACTTCCCGCTTGGAGCTTTCTTGCCTGTAATCTTCATGGAAGCAGACTGTCAGGTCTGTCTCCCAGGGAGCCACTAGGTAGGTTTGAACAGCCAAACCTTCTTTTGGTTAGCAGCCAAACACATAACCATTGGGTCACCAGGGCTCCTTTCTGGTAGTAAGCGCTAAACTCTTATTAGCACAAATGCTCAGACTCTACAATGTATATTCCCCCATTATAAAGCAGGTTCTTTGTAGAACTAAATCCTGTGTAAATGCATGTTGTTTATACCAAAAATTTTATAACATAGCCTTCTCTGGGAAAACTGCACAAACTTTTGAACCTTTAAATTCAGAACTTAAACAGCTGACTTTTCCCTTAAGACCAAACCTAAAGTTTCCCCCGCACTCTCTCTCTTTGTCTTTCTCTCTCTGTCTCACACACACATGCATGTTCATGAACACAGATATGCACAAATACACACACTTAACTTTAGAAACAAAAACTTAAGAAAAAATTCAAATATGTTATCTAAGGAACTTTATGGAAAATCAAGTTATACCTTGATTCAACTGAACAAAAATCTGGGTATTTGACACTTTGTGGTTAAGTATATTAAGATGAGAATTTAATTGTTGTACATCTTTATTCTCTCTAAAATTCTTTCCTGGATTTTCTATTTCTCATCAAGGGGGAATCATTTGGCAGTTCCATGTAGTTGGCTGTGACTTGTTAACAAAAAACCTACTGGTGCTCACCTGCATCTAGCTATGATTATGTACAAGGTACATTCACTTAGACAACAAAAGAAAAAAAAAAAATAACCATTTCCACCTGTAGTGAGGTTGTCAATTAAGACCCTGCTTTATGTTGATGAAAAGGAGATTTAACTCACCCTTTAATCTGTTATAAAGGACCATTTCCAATGGGTACAAAGAAATCAATTCATAGGGAGCATGGATTGTTCTCAAATTTTAGGGAAACTTTGAATATTTTCCTCATGCCTACCTAAGAAATCACCATGGGCTTCTTATTCAGTATTGAAATCCATTGATTTTTTTTCATCTTAGGCAAATTCCTTCCACAGTTGTCAAATTTCATCAAATGATGTATTCAAGAAATAATTATCAGTTACCTATTATGAAGTGGCCCTGTCAATACAAAAATTAATAAAAGACTGTCTCTTCCCTCAGTGAACTCAAAGTAGAGTGTGGTGAGACAAACAGATAATTATAAAAAAGAAATGTTCTGCATCTAGCACCTACCCAATCAGATAAAAAAAAGGTCCAGGCTAAAGGTCCTGCTACCTTGCAGCATCTACCTCTCAGAAAGCATCTATTTTGATCCAGAATTACCTGATATATTTTTGATAAAATTTCACTGAACACAGAAATACTTCGGTATTCATTACACCATCCAATCCCATTATATCAGAAACACCTCTATATAAATGGTACCCTGGGAAATCTATTTTACTCTCTATTCATTCTCTGAAGTAGTCATTCAAGGTTCATATGACCACTCTAGAGTTCAAGTTCTCTTATCTGAAAATGAGAATGCAAATCACTTTATAGATATAAAGCCTGGCATCAACGTTACTTTAAAAGTCTCACGATTCATTAAAACACTTCATAGTCACTGTACCCCAAAGCTCTATTAAGTGCTTACGTGCCGCCAAAGCTTTATCAACAAGTACTCATGCACCACTCACAGGAAACACTCACACTATGAAAGGCATGCGTTCATGCAGCGAATGCCAAATGTACAGAACTTTAAATAATTATGATGTGCACACTTAGAACAGATCTCTTTTGTCAGATTTATGTAAGTACCACCAATTTTGAATTTAACATCTATACACTATTTTACCTGCAAAACTTAAAGAATTTCCAACTGGTATTACAACACTTCTTTTCTACCTAAATCATTTCTCACTGAGAGGTAACTAAGACAGAAAACATGCAATAACAATAAAAATGCAATAGGGTACACAATAACAGTTTTTATACTGGAAATGCATTAAAGCATAGAAATTAGTGGATGTCCATATGGTGGTTTCAGTTAAAATATTGAATACCTTTCTTTTACTAAGGAAGAGTCTTAGTAAAAACAAGGCATTAGTACAATTGCATTGCTAGGAAGCAATTCAAAACTTAAAGTAAAACTAATAAGCCCATATTGAGTATATTAGAAAAGACTGATCAAACTTTTCAAAATTGTAAAATGACATCTCAAGGCCAGTTTGAACTTTTATGAATTCAATACACATGTACTACTAATCGACCTTTGCAGCTTTTCCAGCTTTTGAAGTAGATATTTTTACTTCAAAGCCTAAGTGAAGCAAAAATAGGAGAACTACTTAAATGATGAATCGATATCTTCCCATAGTTACAAAAATAATACCAGTATTGTTTTCAAAGAGCAGCATCTACTAAGAACGTACAATACATTGAATTTAAAAAAAAAAAAAAAAAGAGAGAGAGTGAGAGAGAAATTCACTAGATATCTTTCTGCTATTAAAGGAAAGAGGGGCCACATACTAACCTGTCCTCAAAAGTCATTCATGTCTGCTTAAAGATGAGGCATGCAAATCATATCAAGGGAAAGAGATGATTGATATAGATTTAAACACCATTTAAATGACTGAGAAACCAATATGTAAGATTTTTAAAAAGTTTTGACTGACTATATAAGTGTGTATATATATGTGTATATATATATATATATATATATATATATATATATATATATATACACGCACACACACACACACATGCATATACGCGACTGACTCTTCTTAAGCATATATGTCAAGGATTGCTGAGCTTAGCTGAAACAGCTAAGTTAAGCTGAGCTGAACTGAGTGGTGTTCATGTAGCCAATTAAGACAGTGAAGGAAAATGAAATAATCAAACTCTGATCACTTATTACAATGTTATAAAAACCAAACCAAACCCACTACCATCAAGTCAATTCTAAGTCATAGAGACACTGTAGGACAGACTAGAACTGCCACATAGGGGCTCAAAGTCTGTAAGTCTTTACAGAAACAGACTGCCTCATCATTCTCCTGCAGAGAGATTGGAAGATTTGAACTTCTGAACTTTTGGTTCGTAGTAGCCAAATTTCTTAACTGACATTACCACACACAGCTAAAGCCTGTGAAAAATGCAATACATAATCTTGTGATAAGTAAGATAGCTTTAGAAAAATATAATTTAAAGAATTGTTTATGTAACATATGATTTTTTTAAAAAATATAAGTAATCACAGAGATTTTATTATTATTATTATTTAGATTCATTAATGCCTCCTTGATCTTCTGGTGCATTGTGAAACCAACACAAAAATTTAGGCTTACAAGCTCTGCTTGGGACTCTCAAACTTTTTCTCCTACCACATTAAGTACGAATTACACACTTATATCTCTAACATTCTTCATTTAAGAATTTAATTCTCAATAAGAGTGTGTATGGAATGCTGTATACTTAGAATCATCCACCCACACATATACATCCTCCCAATGTCTGAAATAAACCCCCATTAAAACTTTTGGACAATATGCTCTTTCAATCCTTGCCCTATTAAGTATGGTCTTGAGACCAGTAGAATCTACATCATAGCAAAGCTTATTAGAAATGCACAATCTAAAGCCTTACTCAAATATATTTAATCATTAGGATTAAGTATCAATATTCTTTGGGCAAATCAAATGTGACTAGTGTTCTAGGAACACATCAGACAATGGGTGCCAATAATTCCCATGAAAATGTCTCTGGCTACTTAGTTCATAGGAGTGTTGGTTTACTTGTATCTTGCTGCTGAAAAGAGGAAGATATTATCTGAGATTCTTTTCTCTACTGGAATGTTTAGAAACATTAAAAAAAAATGCATTGAACAAATTACTTTTGCCATAGTAAGTGATTTTCAAACTATGGTGAGTAATTGCTAAATTATCCAGGTCAAAGTACATTAAAAAAAAAAAAAAAAAAAGATGGTTGAAAGCCTCAGTTGCTTAGCGATATGTGATGTGTTGTCCTTAATTGATTATTAAAAGTGCCAAATATTGTTGTGACAAAATTAATTAATTTGAGATGCATAGTAGAATTCTGTCAAATACTACAGGAGTTTCTCATCCTTCTATATTCAATGTCCACTCTGCTGTTCGCTGAAAAGAATTGACCCTGAGTCCTTTAAATTAGACAAATATCATTAGTTATACATCATCATTCTGTGTATTCAGTATATAAAGAGGAGTGTTCATTGTTTTGACAACAATAAATGAGGGAATATGATGAATGTCACACCAACAACCTTCATGATAGCATTCACAACTACCTCTCCATCTACCTTGTTCCACTTGCACACTCCACAACATGGCAATTGACATTGTTTTGAATGTATAAACCAAAAACCAAACTCACTGCTGTCGAGTCAGATCTGACTCACAGCGACCCCTCCTTTGGTTTCTGAGGCAGTATCATTATGGAAGTAGATGACCCAACCTTCCTTCCAAGTAGTGGCTGATGGATTTGAACTGCCATCCTTCTGATTAGCAGTCAAATGCCTTAGACACTGCGCCAGCAGAGCTCACTTTGAATGTATAAGATCTTCTCATATCTTTTTGCTTTGACCGTAACAATACTTAACCAACAATATTATCCTCCTAGATTCTTCATTTCTATTCCCAATTTGTAAATCTCATGATCTACTTCTGAGACCTAAGCAAAAATAAAATTTTGGTCTCAAACCAATGCCAAAGTCATCTGAATTGATATGAAGTCTCTTCTGTTGCTATATGTAGAATTTGGTTCATATTGCTATTATAGAATTTATCTTATTATAATAATATATTTTACATGCCTGCATCTTCCACTAGACTAGGCAGTTTTCCAGAATAGAGACAGTGTAGCATTCATCTTGACACTCCATTAGTACTACTTAATACACATTGTGCTAAACAAAATGGTTTATAAATGAAAGGATTAATTTTTATCAATTAGGCATTAAGATAAATTCACCCATGTAAAGTCTTCTTTTTATTTTGTATTGCATGCCTTGTAACAACCACATCGGCAACAACAATAACAGATAATTATTGAGGACCCATCTAGTTCTGGGCACTGTGTTAATAGCTTCCAATCCATTATTTATTCCACTTAATGTTCACAACAGTTCTCTGAGGTAGATACAATTACTATTCTTATTCTAAGGTATGGAAACTCAACAAAAAGAGATCACATGTTTAACAATGGTAGCATCAGGAAAAAATTCAGTCGTTCTATTCCAGTGCCTGCCATCATTGAACATATACAACAAGCAACCTCTTGCATGACTGATACAAGAGTTAATAAAATGCAATAGTAACAAAACATCTGAAAACAATCTCCAGATTATTAATTGCAAAAATAAATAATTCTTCATCAGAATGTTTCCAATGCTTTTATTCCTCTCACCCTGTATTTATTCATAATACATTTATTAATGCACTACATTCATTTGATAGAAAGAGTTCCTACTACTTAGTTTGGTAAAGATTCTATTCATATACGCCTAGTTTTCCACTATATTGTCCTAATTTATCAACCATCTTATCTTTAAATATTCCCTTCAGTTAATGCATACCATTTTGCTTCTAAAAATCTTGGCATTTATTCTACAAGAAAACAAAATCTGATTTAAAAAGAAATAAAATAAAATTTTAACTCTAATTCTTGGATATAGAACTATCATACATCTATTTTAAAAAATATTACCGTGATTAATTGAGCTAATGTCTGATTTTAAATTTACAAAAATAGCATTAAGTTTCCGTACATCTACACTAAAAAATCTGTCATGTTCTAAAATTTCCTTTTATTTCCATGAATGCATTTAAAATTCAGTTATACCAATATTATGGGTTAAGTTTTCTTCAATAAAGAGTACATAAGTAGAGGTTCCGGAAAGATGTTGGAATAGGCAGAAAGACTGCATAGACCCTCTTCAACAATGAAAAGGAGAACCAATTAACACAGACAGAAAATAATCCTGGATGCCTCAGCCTTGAAGGGAAGGATATAGAACTTCTCCAACTAGCAGAAGAACTTGCATTAAAACACACAAAAAATGAGACATGGAGCAGCGATGTGGAAGCGATCCTGATGACCCAGACAGCTTGGATATTGCTGAGTGGTGGTAGGACCTAAGAATTAACCTGAAAATGAGCCCTACTAACCAGGGACAGCATAGAGGACTGCTCTGGTGGCTGGTAAATAGAAGGGGAAGCATCAGAGAAGAAGGTGGGCTGAGCTATGGACTTTTACCTAGCTGGAGGGCACAGCAATTTTGAATGTTTACAAGCAGTTTGACTACTTTGGATATTTAAAGGGACTGCATTCTCCCAAATTCCAGGGACTTAAGAAAAGGCTCCACTCACCAGGAACCACAAGGATGTTCTGGACCTGGACAAATGGGAAGGTGTGATATTCCCCTTGTTACTCTTATACTCAACAACCTCTTGAAGAATGGAGGTATGGCCCTCCCTCACTCCAACACACCTTCTGGGCCAGCAGGAATTCCAACCCAGTCTGTGTGCTCAGACGGAGCCTGGATGTCCTGCCCCTCCCTGCTCCAACTTTTTCTTTCCTTCTTTTTTCTGTTTTTTAGTTTGTTTGTTTTTGTCTGTTTTAAAACTACTATTATTATAATTACTTTTGTCCTTTTTACTATTATTCTTTATTCTTCCCTTTCCAGGTCTTAGTTTTCAACTTTTTTTCTTTTGCTTGTTCCTGGTTTCTTCTTTTTTTTTTTTTTTTTTCCTTCCTCATAGTTAAACCCATTCTTTGATTTTCTTTTTGCAGTTTTCTCAATTTTTTTTTTCAGTATTCTCATTCCTACATTTTTGCTCTTATTGCCTTCTCCCCAGATATTGTGTCTATTGTTTTCTTTTTCCCCTTTTTTCTTTATTTGGTCATTATTCCTGTATGATTACACAGTGTGTGTTTTGTCCATTTGTTTTTACTTTTTTGATGGTTATTCAATTGTTATTTTAATTGAACCGAATGGAAGACAACAACAGTCCCCACATGACATAACTACACCCATACCTATTGCAGCTTCACTTACTGAGTGAAAACCACCACTTCCTTCTCCACCAATGAGCCAATGACAAATAACCATCAAGAACAGCCTGACTCACCCATGGCTGCTATTCACAAACAGTTAACAGAGGTCTAAATAAAACAATGCCATGATGACCCAGAGACAACAGATCATTAGAATCCACACAAAGACATAAGAAAAAGTGGTAGAAACCAGGGAGCAGGGTACAGGCCCAGAACACATCCTTGATGAAGAAGCAGCTATGGAAATCTCTGATAAAAAATTCAAAAGAATTATATTTAGCTATCTTCAGAGGATTGAGAGACAGTCAAAGGAAAACACAGACAAAACCCTAGAAGAATTTTGGAAGAAAATAACAAGAACAAAAAAAGGCAAAATAAATGAAAAATTAGAAATGATTAAAAATCTGTAGATAGAAATCCAGATTAATACCAAATTGTTACAATTAGATAAGACTTTGAAAGGGCAAAGGAGTAGAATTGATGCAATGGAAGACAGAATTAATGAGATTAAACACAAATACCTAAATACTTCTTTGGAAAGGGATCAATCAGAAAAATTATCAAAACAAAATGAAGAAAGCCTAAAGTTCACGTGGGATACCATCAAAAGGAATAACCTAAGTGTCACTGGAATTCCAGAACAGGAAGAAAATAATAAAACCACTGATAAAATTGTCGAAGATTTGTTGGAAGAGACTTTCCCTGATATGATGAAAGATAAGAATATATCCATTCAGGAAGTCCAACTAACCCCAAACAGGATAGACCCCAAAAGAAAATCACCATCATCATCAAAAGACATATCATCATCAAACTCATCAAAATCAAAGACAAAGACAGAATCCTTAAAGCAGCATGGGAAAAACAAAAAGTTACTTATAAAGGACAACCAGTAAGAATAAGCTCTGATTTCTCAGCAGAAACCATGCAAGCCAGAAGACAATGGTATGGTATATATAAAACCTCAAAAGAGAAAAAAATTTCAACTAAGAATTATATACCCGGCAAAATTGTCCCTCAAATATGATAGTGAATTAGGAAATTTCCAGATAAGCAGAAACTAAGGGAATTTGTTAAAACCAGACAAACCTCACAAAAGATAAAAAAGGAGTCATTGGTACAGAGAACCAAAAATAACAAACAACCGACCATTAATACACAAGATAACATAACCCAAAAGCCACAGCTAAGGACATATTCAAAGTAAAATAAGCTTACAAGATTGTAAACAGGGAGATGGAGACAACAATTGGCAAATAAGGACAACTACAAACCAAAAAGAGAGAAAATACTGTGTAGTTACAGAACTCTTAAATGATGAGGAAGTCAGGAGTGTTGCAAGATAGAATGGAGTTCTAAACTTGGGGAGAAAATTATAAATCACAGCCTAACCTCAAAGAAAAATGATCAACTTTCACATCACAATAAAAAAGAGGACAAGTACAAATATTAAGAAATCCTGAAACAACAGCAACAAAGGAAATGATAGCACTATTCATAAACATAAGGAGTTCAACACAGAAAATAATATGGAGCAAAGAAACCAGGGACACCATGAAAAAACACCTAACAAAATGACAGCAACCAATTCATACTTGTCAATAATTATACTGAATGTTAAAAGATTAAATGCACCATTCAAGAGATGGAGAGTTGCAGATTGGATAAGAAAACAAAACCCATCAATATGCAGTCTACAAGAGACACACCTTAGAGACAAAGACAAAAAAAAAAAAAAAAGACTAAAAATCAAAGGTTGGAAAAAGATATATCAAGCAAATGGCCACCAAAAAGAGCAGGAGTGACAATATTAATTTCTGATGAAATAGACTTTAAGGAAAAAAAAACCCATGCAGGACAAAGAATGACATTAAATAATGATTAAATGATCAATTGAACAAGAAGATATAACCATAATAAATATATATGGACCCAATGAAAGAGCCCCAAAACACATAATTCAGACTATAAAAGAGTTAAAAAGGCAAATAGATGACTCCACAGTCATAGTGGCAGATTTAATACAACACGTTCAATGAAAGATATAACAACTGGAAAGAAACTCAACAAAGATGCACAAGAGCTAAACAATACAATCCAACAGTTTGACCTCATAGACATCTACAGAGCACTTCACCCAACAAAAGCACAATATGCACTCTTTTCCAGTGCACACAGAACATTTTTTATGATAGACCATATGTTAGGCCATAAAGCAAGCCTTCATAAATTTAAAAACTTTGAAATATGGCAAACAATCTTCTCAGATCACAATGCTATCAAATTAAAAATAAACAATAGGAAGATCAATAGAAAAGAGTAAACACAAAGAAACTGAACAACACCCTCCTTGAGAAAGACTGGGTAAGAGAAGAAATAAAAAGTGAAATTGAAAAATCCCTTGAATCAAATGAGAATGCAAACACAACATACCAAAATTGTTGGGACACAACAAAAGCAGTGATCAGAGGCCAATTAATAGCAATAAATGCACACATCAAAAAAGAAGAAAGAGCCAAAATCAGCACTTTGTACCAGCATCTCCAACAAGTAGACAAAGAACAACAAGAAAAACCTACAGTCACCAGAAGAAATAAAATAATAAAGATATGAGCAAAAATCAGTGAAACAGAATATAGAAGGTTAATAGAAAAAATTAACAAGACCAGAAGTTGCTATTTGAAAATATCAATAAAATTGACAAACCACTGGAAATTTGACAAAGGAAAGAGGGAGAGAATCCAAATAGCATGAATAAGAAATGAAATGGGTGGCATCACAACAGAATCATCTGAAATAAAAAGGATAATATCAGAACACTATGAAGATCTGTACTCCAAAAGTTTGAAAATCTGGAAGAAATGGACAGATTTCTAGAAATACACCACTTACCTAAACTAACACAGACTAATGTGGAAAAGTTGAACAGATCCATAAGAAATGAAGAAATTAAACAGGTCATCAAAAAATTACCAAATAAAAAAAGTCCTCACCCAGATGGTTTCACCTGAGAATTTTACCAAACATTCAGAGAAGAGCTAACACCAATCCTATTCAAACTATTCCAAAATATAGAAAAGGATGCAATCCTCCCTAACTCACTTTATGAAGCAAGTATAATCTCGATACCAAAACCAGCAAAGACATCACTCAAAAGGAAAATACAGACCAATATCCCTCATGAATATAGATGCAAAAATCTTCAACAAAATCCTAGTCAATAGACTGCAACAATGTATCAAGAAAGTCATTCATTATGACCAAGTGGGGTTCATATCAGGTATGCAGGGATGGTTCAACATTACAGAAACAATCAACATCATCCACCACATAAATAAAACAAAGGAGAAGGACAACATGATCATATCAATTGATGCAGAAAAGGCATTTGATAAAATCCAACACCCATTCCTGATCAAAACATTCCTCAACAAATAAAGGGCATCTATGCAAAACCAACAGCCAACGTTATTCTCAATGGAGAGAGACTGAAAATATTCCTCTTGCAAACAGGACATTATGCTGAGTGAAATAAGTCAATCACAGAAGGACAAATATTGTATTAGTCCGTTATTGTAAAAGTCAAGGAAAGTTTTATCTATGGAAGGAAATTTTCTTTGTTGGTTACCAAGCATGGGAGGAGAGGGGAGGGAACACTGTTAGATTGGTAGGGATAAGTATTTATGTGGGTGAAGAGAAAGGCAATGTACCAAATGTGGGTAACCAACATGGTGGAATTGAGGAAGAGGAAGACATAGAGAAGTACATGGGAGGTACAGACAACAAAGATAAACCCTTCTGCACATACAGTACTGCATTGTCAGTGAAGGCAAACACCATTACATGGGTGGATAGGTGGATGGGCAGGCTCAACTATCAGGTATATCTATGAAGCAGGGAGTGTACCTAAGACCATGTATAGCAGACAATGGTCCTAGAAGCATATTTGTATGATCTGTAAGAATTCCTAGCTGTATAGTAGAGCTGACAAGGGACAAGTTGCTGGTTACAGCCAGCAACCCAGAGGGACTGAGTAGTTGAACTGGTGAACTCGGAACCATAGTCACAGGGGACATCAAACTCAATTGGCATAACATACTACACAAACATTGTTCCACCTCCTACTTTGGCAAGTAGTGACTGGTATCTTAAAAGCTTACAAGCATCCATCTAGATGCAAGGATGGGTCTCTCCTCATCCAGAGCAGAGAAGAATGAAGAAAACCAAAGGTTCATGGAAGCAATTAGTCCTAGTGACTGGAACACCATGCAATCCACAGCCTATATGACTATGAGACCAGAAGAATTAGATGGTGCCTGGCTACCACTGTTAACCACTCAGAGGGGAATCTATGTAGGAGATCCTGGATAGAGAGGGAGAACAATGTGGAACAAAACTCAA
>NW_006921815.1:1246318-1250402 GCF_000298275.1 Orycteropus afer afer
TATGCACAGGGAGACAGCTCAGGGGGCAAGAGTGCATGGAGGGATGGACACAGGGAAGAGGTAACTATCGGGAGGAAGTGGGAGGGGAGCTGTTGCATTGGGGTAAATTGTAGTCAAGGTCATGAGACAAAGTGTATGTGAACTGCTGTATGGAAAGTGAATTTGCTTTGTAAATTTCCACCCAAATCACAATTTAAAAAAAAGACCAAAAGAGTACATAAGTATATTGAATTAAAATCTAATCATCATAGAACTCAGAACAGTATTTGCTTATGGGATATTGAGAAGAATGAGAAATTGTTCAGGATGAAGAAGCGATTTTTTGAATCTTGACTTGTCTCTTGGATGTCCAATAATACTTCTTTTCTTCCTAAGTTGGCCTTTTTTTTTTTATCAGATAGTATTCTATATCCCATTCCTCTTGAGATAGGCTCCCCATGTACAATATGTTTTTAACATTGTGTTTTTACTAACTAGATATCAACTAGTTTGATATGTTTACTCTATTGCTGTCACAATTGTACTTATCTTAATTAATCATCTTAAAAGATGACTTAAAAACAATCTTCCCTACATATTATAGATGGTGTAAGCAAGAGCATCACTATGGACTAGAATAAATTATTTCCTTGAGGTTTAAGATTATTTTCCTTTATCAAGCTTTTTGTTGTTATTGTTAGGTGTCATTGAGTCAGCTCTGACTCATAGTGACCTTACATACAACAGAATGAAACATGGCCCAGTCCTGTGCTAGCCTCACAATCCTTGTTATATGGGATCCCATACTTTTAATTCTCCAATTATTAATGGGTGTTTGCAAAAAGAACTGGTCGATTTTCATCCATTTCAGGAGCTGGTATATGTTTAAGAACCAATGGTACTGAAGGAAGGAGTTGAAGCTGCACTGAAAGAATTGGCGAAAAACAAGACTTCAGAAAGTGACAGAATACCCACTGAGATTTTTCAGCAAACAGATGCCCCACTAGAGGCACTCATTTGGCTATGCCAAGAAATTTGGAAGACAGCTACTTGGCCAACTGACTGGAAGAGATCCATATTTGTACCCTTTCCAAAGAAAGGTGATCCCACAGAATGTGGTAATTATTGAACAATATAATTAATATTACACACAAGTAAAATCTTACTGAAGATCACTAAAAAATGATTGCAGCAGTATAGTGACAGGGAACTTCTAGAAGTGCAAGCTGGATTCAGAACAGGACATGGAATGAGGGATATCATTCCTGATATTAGATGGATCTTGGCTCAAAACAAAAAATACCAAGAATAATCTTCAGCAAGATTTTACTTGTGTGTGATATTAATGATATTGTTAATTGATTTCCACATTCTGTGGGATCACTTTTCTTTGAAATGGGTAAAAATATGAATCTCTTCCAATCAGTTGGCCAGGTTGCTGTCTCCCAAATTTCTTAGCATAGATGACCAAGTGCCTCTACTGTGATATCCATTTGGTGAAACATCTCAAGGGGTATTCCATTCATTCCTGCAGACTTGTTCTTCACCATCTCCTTCAATCCAGCTTCAATTTCTTCTTTCCATACCTTAGGTCTTGGTCACATGCTACCTCTTAAAAAGGATGAACATCAAACAATTCTTGTTGCTACAGTGACTCTGTGTATTCCTTCCATCTTCTTTTGATATTTGCTGCATTACTGTATCTTTCCCTTAAAGTCTTTCAATACTGCAACTCAAGGCTTGAATTTTTTCTTCAGTTCTTTCCGCTTGAGAAATGCCAAGTGTGTTCTTCCCTTTTGGTTTTCTAACTCCAGATCTTTTCATATTTCATTATAATTGACTTTGTCTTATTGAGTTGCTCTTTAAAATCTTCTGTTCAGCTCTTTTATCTTGTAATTTCTTCCATTTGTTTTAGCTACTCTCCATTCAGAGTGAGGAGTCAGCCACAGGGATCCAGATAAGGGTGGTTGGAGAGTTTCCAACACCTAAGGGAGACAAATTTGTCTGTCGGTTTGTCCTACTCTGGTGACATGTTGCTGACTCTTGAAGCTATGCCACTGGCATTTCAAATCCAGTAGGGTGCACATGGTGCACAGATATCAGCATGGCTGGCAGACTGAGACAGACTAGGAAGAAAGAAGAGGCCATCCACTTCTCAAAGAATTGGCCAGGGAAAATATTATAAATAGAAGAGAAACACAATCTGATACATTACTGCACAACTTTATAAACAGTCTGGAAATGTTGTCCAATACAGAGGAGGAAGATAAGTCACTTAGGTTAGAAAGCTCTCAAAATAGGACTGGGCAAGAACTGCATTATCAGAGTAAACCCAGCCTTACTCATATGGATAAGGTAAAGCTTTTGAGACCTCCATTTGCTGATGTAGCTCTACTCAAATTGAGGAGAAACATCAGCAAACATCCAATAATTATCAGAACATAATGTATGAAGCATTAATCTAGGAAAATTGGAAGTTGTCAAAAATGAAATGGAACACATACAAATTGATATCCTTGGCATTAGTGAGCTGAAATGGACTGGTTTTGGCCATTTTGAATCAGACAACCGTATGGTCTACTATGCCAGGAATGACAGTTTAAAGAGGAATGGCATATCATTCATCATCACAAAGGATGTTTTAAGATCTGTCCTGAAGTACAGTGCTGTCAGTAATAGGATAATATCCATACGCCTACAAGGAAGACCCATTAATATGACTATTATTCAAATTTATGTACCAACCACCAAAGCCAAAGATGAAGAAATTGAAGAATTTTATCAACTTCTGCAGTCTGAAATTGACCGAACATGCAATCAGGGTGTGTTAATTATCACTGGTGACTGGAATGCAAAAGTTGGAAACAAAGAAGGATCACTGGTAGTTGGAAAATATGGCCTTGGTGACAGAAATAATGCTGGAACTCGCATGGTAGAATTTTGCAAGACCAACAATTTATTCATTGCCAACACCTTTTTTTAAAAAACACCAGTGATGGCTGTACATGTGGACTTCACCAGATGGAACACACAGGAATCAGATTGGAATATACACAGGAATACATCTGTGGCAAAAGGTGATGGAAAAGCTCAATATCTTCAGCCAAAAGCAGGCCAGGAGCTGATTGTAGAACAGACCATCAACTGTTCATATGCAAGTTCAACTTGAAGTTAAAGGCAATTAAAACAAGTCCACAAAAGCCAAAATAAATATATCCCTCCTGAATTTGTTGTTGTTGTTGTTGTGTGCCGTCAAGTCGACCCCCGACTCATAGCGACCCCTCCTTGGGTTTCCGAGGCAGTATCACTACCGAAGTAGGATTGCCCAACCTTCCTTCCGAGAATTTAGAGACCATTTAAAGAATAGAGTTGATGAATTGAACACCAATGACCAAAAAACCAGAATCGTGGGATGACATCAAGAGCATCATCCATGAAGAAAGCAAGAGGTCACTAAAAAGACAACAAAAGAAGAACAAAATGGATGACAGAAGAAACTCTGAAACTTTCCCTTGAGCAGAGAGTAGCTAAAGCAAATGGAAGAAATGACAAGATAGAAGAATTTAACTGAAGATTTCAAAGAGCAGCTTGAGATGACAAAGGCAATTACTATAATGAAATGTGCAAAGACCTGGAGTTAGAAAACCAAAAGGGAAGAACACGCTCATCATTTCTCAAGCTGAAAGAATTGAGGAAAAAAATTAAGCCTCGAGTCGCAATATTGAAAGATTCTATGGGCAAAATATTGAATGATGCAGTAAACATCAAAAGAAGATGAAAGGAATACAGAGCCACTGTACCTGGTCGATCTCAATCCATTTCAGGTGGTGGCATAAGATCTAGAACCAATGATACTGAAGGACAAAGTCAAAGCTGCAATGAAGGAATTGATAAAGAACAAGGCTCTGGGAATTGACAGAATACCCATTGAAATATTTCAACAAACAGATGCCACACTGGAGGCACTCACTTGGTTATGCCAAGAGATTTGGAAGACAGCTACCTGGCCAACTGGCTGGAAGAGATCCATATTTGTACCCATTCCAAAGAAAGGCAAAGAATGTGGAAATTATAGAACAACATTATTAATATCAGACACAAGTAA
>NW_006921815.1:1250585-1261698 GCF_000298275.1 Orycteropus afer afer
AAGGCAAAGAATACCAGAAAGATGTTTACTTGTGTTTTATTGACTATACAAAGGCATTTGATTGTGTGGATCATGACAAATTATGGATAACATTGAGAAGAATGAGAATTCCTGAACACTTGATTGTACTCACAAGGAACCTGTACCTTGACCAGGAGGATGTCATTCAAATGAAACAAGGGGACAATACATGGTTTAAAATCAAGAAGGGAGTATGTCAGGGTTGTATCCTTTCCCCATATTTATTCAACCTACATACTGAGCAAATAATCTGAGAAGCTGGACTATATAAAGAAAAATGTGGCATCAGAATTGGAGGAAGAATCAGTAGCAACCTGAGATATACTGATGATACAACTTTGCTTGCTGAAAGTGAGGATGACTTGAGACACTTATTACTGATGAAAATTGAGGAACACAGTCTGCAGTATGGATTACATCTCAATATAAAGAAGACAAAAATCCTCACAACTGGACCAATAAGGAGCATCATGATAAATGGAGAAAAGATTGAGGTTGTCAAAGAGTTCATGTTGTTTGGTTCTACAATCAACGTCAATGGAAGCAGCAGTCAGGACATTAGACCACATGTAGCCCTGGGCAGGTTGGCTGCAAAGGAACTGTTTCAAATGCTGAGGAACAAGGTTGTCTCCTTGAGGACTAAGGTGAGCCTGACATAAGCCATGATATTTCCAATCACCTCATAGGCATGTGAGAGCTGAACAATGAATAAGGAAGACCAAGGAAGAGTTGATGCTTTTGAGCTTTGGTGCTGGTGAAGAATGCTGAAAGAACCATGGACTGCTAAAACAACTAACAGATCTGTACTGGAGGATGTGCAGCTGAAATGCTCCTTAGAAATGAAAATGGCCAGACTACATTGCACCTACTCTGGTCATGTTGTCAGCAGGGACCATTCCCTGGAGAAGGATGTCATGCTTGGTAAGGTGGAGGGTCAATGAAGGAGGGGAAGGACTTCAATGAGATGGATTGGCATGGTGGTTGCGACAATGGGCTCAAGTATAGAAAGGATCATGGAGCTGGCGTGGAATTGGGCAGTGTTTCATTCTGCTGTGTGTGGGGTTGCTATGAGTTGGAAACCACTCGACGGCACTTAACAACAACAACAACTCTCCATTCAAGGGCACATTTCAGAGTCTTTTCTGACATCCTTTTTGGTCTTTTCTTCCTTTCCTGTCTCTTTAATGACTTTTTTCTTTCTTCATGTATGATATTTTTTATGTCATCCCACAATTCCTGTCAGTTTTGGTCATTGGTCTTCCATCCACCAAATCTATGTGTCTCTAAATTCAAGTGGAATATAATCAGAGCCATATCTTGGCTCTTGTGGCCTTGTTTTAATTGTCTTCAGCTTCCACTGGAACTTGCATATGAGCAGTTGATGGTCTCTTTCACAGTCAGCTTCTGGCCTTGTTTTGGCTAGAGATATTGAATTTCTCCATCATCACTTTCCACAGAGGTAGTCAATCTGATTCCTGTGTATCCCATCTTGTGAAGTTCGCATGTATGTTCTCCATTTATGTTGTTGAAAAAAGGTATTTGCAATGAGTAAGTTGTTGGTCTTGTAAAATTCTATCTTGTGATCTCCAATGTCATTTCTATCCCCAAGGCCATATTTTCCAACTACAAGTGCTTATTCTTTGTTTCCAATTTTTGAATTCCAATCATCAGTAACAATCAATACATCTTGTTTGCAAGTTTGGTCAACTTCAGACTGCAGAGGTTTGTAAAAGTCTTCAATTACCTCGTCTTTGGCTTTGGTGGTTGGTGCATAAATTTGAATAATAGTAGTATTAACTCATCTTCCTTGTAAGCATATCAATATTTTCTGATCACTGATAGCAGTTCATGTCAGGACAGATCTTGAAATGTTCTTTGTGATGATGAATGCCACGCCCTTCCTCTTCAACTTGTTATCCCCAGCGTACTAGATCTTATGGTTGTCTGATTCAAAATGGCCAAAACCAATCCATTTCAGCTTCAAAATGCTTAGGATGTTGATCTTTATGTGTCCTTTTCACTTTTGACAACTTCCAATTTCCCTAGGTTTATACTTCATACATTCCATCTTCCAATTATTAATGGATGTTTTCAGCTGTTTATTCTCATTTTGAATTGAGCCGTCAGCAAATGGATGCACTGAAAACTTTATTCCATCCACATCATTAATGTTGACTCTATTTTGAGAAGGCATCTCTTCCTCAGTCAAATTTTGGGTACCTTCTGTCTTTAGGGATTTATTTTCCACCACTATATTGGACAATGTTTCAGGGCTATTCTTAAAGTTTTACAATAATGTATCAGACAGTATCCCACTGCTATTCATAAGGTTTTTACTGGCCAGTCTTTGAGAAACTGATGGTCCTTTCTTTCTTCCAAGTCTGTCTTAGTCTGGAAGCTCTGCTGAAACCTGTCCACCAGAGTGACCAAGTTTGGTATTTGAAATACTGGTGGCATAGCCTCCAGCCGCATGAAAGCCACCACAGTACAACAAACTGACAGATGATTGGTCAATTTTAAATTATATTGAAATAAAATAGAAAGTTAACTTATAATTCAGGTTTCCTTATCTCATGCTAATACTATGTCTATTTATTTTCAAGCAATTTTAGACTGTAAAAATGGAATGATTGCATTTCACCATGAATCATGGTATAACCATTTGTTATCAATAGTGTACTGGTCAAGATGTATTCAAGCATGTTGCTCTACCAAATTACATATTTTCAGTGAAAATCTATAAGAAATAAACAAGTTTTTCTTGAAGTCACTTATCATGAATGCCAGAAAAAAATTCTCATGATTTATTTAAATATTGCTGTATTATTTCTAGTGGTTTTGTTGTTATTTATTTTGATTTTAAACTTTTTCTCATTATTCTATTTTCTTCACTGACCTTAAGATTATTCATTTTCCTAATCTGATATTTATTAGGTATGATAAGCTATTGACAAGTCTTGAAAACAGCATCTAAAATATGGTGATCTTTATTAAGTTGCTCACATCGCTCATATTCCAAAGAATTGGAAGGATATGACATTTTGAAAGGATTATAGAAATGTTTTAGAGAGAGATAATAAATTTGTGTAGTGGAATCTGTAATGTACTACCACTTCAGAGCTAAGGGCCTAATAGTCCAGGGATGGACAGTTTGCAGGTCTCAATCCTCTTCAGAACTACCTTGTCTGCTCAAAGTCTTACTCCTTTTCTCAGAGTATTCTGCATCCAAAGACTGACAGAGGTGCAAATGAAGAACACAACTGGGTAATCTTAGATTCTTAGTACTGGCATAATATAAATACCACATATAAATCACTTTAACAAACAAAAATTTATTTTTCATAGATTAGGAAGCTAGAATTCCAAATTCAGGGTACTAGCTCTAATAGAAAATGCTACTTCAATCTGCTCTGAGGAATAATCCTTCTTTCAGCTTCTGTAGAGTCCTGGGTGTTACATGGAGATCTCTATATAGCATCAATCTTAACTCATTTGTACTTTCTTGTTTCTGTGCCTAATCCATTTGTTTTATATCTCAAAAATGATCAGCTTAAAACATTCCCTACACTGATATAGCCTAGTTATTATAGCAAAGAAAATCCCATTCCCAGATGGGATTACATCCACATGTATAGGGATTAGCATTTACAACACAGATGTTGGTAGAACACAATTCAGTCCATAACCATGGGCATCCTTGCTCCAACTATAATACTATAGAACAGTTCTAAAGGTCCATTTAAGCTTTATCAATCCCTGTGGGTTACCTGAAGTCTTTGTTGAGACTACATTACAGTCAATTTCTACTGTCTCTCCAACCCTGCTTCCTTCCTACTATTATTTTGGTGTTAATGCCTATAGTGCATCCTGAAATTTGTCCTGAATCTCAGAGTCTATTTATAGGAGGATACCACCTGTGAGGAATCTTGTCATGCAAACAGCAGGATAAGATAAATTGGTTTATACATTATCTGGAGAAATCTATTTTAAGTCTAGGATCTAATGTATTGGTGAGAAAGCAAACTTTATTCTCTGACAAAAATTCAACTTGATTTTATACCTACTTAATCATGTGAAGGAAATTATTTTTTTGTTTTTCTCTTTCCTTACTGTTTCTACTTTATCAAACCAGGAGACATTTACCTTTTTGCCTTTGCTTAAGAGGGCAAGACTCTACTCAAGAGAACAATATTTTTGCAGAGAAGTTTAACAGGGTTTGGGTGTGTATAGTAAAATAACTGCAAATGAACATAGCAATATTTTCTTCTTTTGGGTAAAGCAATAACCTAGCCCTTATGCTTTGTTCTCCTCTAATTTATGTGTCTCTTCCATGTTTAATTAGCAAAAAAAGAGAGGAAAAAAAAATACAGGCTGATGTAGAATCACAGGCTACAAAAATTTAAAGAGCAAATAAATATTTGGTTATTTCATTTAGTCCCAATATTTTAAGATGTGGGATTTGATAATTCATATAGTTAAGTTTTTAAGGACCTGGTAGTGGTTCATTTACTTGTGCATGAGGTTGCTATGAGTCATGTCCATTTTAACAGCAGTTAATGACAACAACATACTTAAGTTTTAGAGAAGGCCCTAGAAGACTGGATTTTTTCAAAACATTGTTCTACATTTTCACCAAAGTTTTGTACATGAAACATTCATGTTTTTAAAAGTGTCCTCAAAAATATCCTCCACCATGGGTAGGTAAATACAACCAAGTAATTATGTGAAAGTTAGAAAACTTTATTAGGGAAGTAAGTGCAAGTGTATCTTTTATAGTTTTAATTAAAATATAGAGTGAGAAACAATGCTGGAGATCACATGATAGAATTCTACAAAACCAACAATGTACTCATTGGAAATTTCCTTATTCAACAACACAAATAGTTACTAAACACATTGACCTTACCAGATGGAATACACAGGAATCAAACTGACGATATCTGTGTAAAGACACAACGGACAAATTCTATATCATCAGTCAGAACAAGGCCAGGGGCTGACTGTGGATCAGACTGTTAATGTCTCCTATGAAGCTGAAGCTGTAGAAAATTTAAATAAGTCCATGAAAGCCAAAGTAAGACCTTGAAGATATGCCCTTCGAATTTACAGACAATCTGAAAAAAATAGATTTGAGGCACTGAACACTAATAACAACCCCAGATGAGTTGTGGGATAATGTCATACATGAAGAAAACAAAAAATCATTGAAAAGAAAGGAAAGGAAAAAAAGACTAAAATAGATATCAGAAGAAACTCTGACACTTCTTCCTGAACACAGAGTAGTTAAAGTGAATGGAAGAAATAATAAAGTAAAAGAGCTGAACAGATTTCCATGGGCAGTTTGAGAAAAAAAAAAAAAAAAAAAGTAAAGTATTATAATAGAGTGTGCAAAGTCCTGAAATTTAAAAAAAAGAAATAAGGAAGAAGTTGCTTGACATTTCTCACACTGAAAGAACTAAAGAAAAAGTTAAAACTTTGAGCTGCAATATTGAAGCATTGTGTGGGTAAACTATTGAGTGACACAATAAGCATCATAGAAGATGAACAAAATACACAGTCACTACACCAAAAACAGTTGGTTGATGTTCAATTATTTCAATAGGTAGCATATGATCAAGAACCATTGGTACCAAAGGAAGAAGTTGAAGCTGAACTGAGGGCATTGGCAAAAAAACAAGGATCCAGGAATTGATGGAATGCCAATTAAAATGTTTCAACAAATGGATGCAACACTGTAAATGCTCACTTGTCTATGCAAAGAAAATTGGACACTGCTATCTTTCCAAATGAATGGAAGAGATTTATATATGTATCCCTTCCTAAGAAAGGTCATCTACCAAAATGGGGAAATTATTAAATAATACCATTAATATGACACCAAAGTAAAATTTTTCTGAATATAATTCAGAAAGAGTTATAGCAGTTTATCAATCAAGAACTGTGAGAACTTCCATCTGGATTCAGAAGAGGACATAGAATGAGGTATATCATTGTTAATGTCACATGGATCATGGATGAAAGACGATAATCTCAGAAAGATGATTACCTGGGTTTTATTGACTATGCAAATGTATTTGACTGTTTGAATCATAACAAATTATGGGTAAGATTGTTAGGAAGGGGAAGTTCAGAACACTTAATTATGTTGATGTGGAAATTTTTTATACATAAAAAAAAGATGTAGTCCTTCAAAAAGAATAAGGGGATATTGTGTAGTGTAAAATCAGGAAAAATGTGTATCAGGGTTGTATCCTTTCACCATACATATTCAATCTGTATGCTGAGCAAATAATATGTGAAGCTAAACTATATGAAAAAGAATGCAGCATCAAGATTGGAAGAAGAGTCATTAACAATCTTTGATATGCAGATGACACAGACTTGCTTGCTAGAAGTTAAAAGAACTTGAAGCACTTTCTGATGTAGATGAAAGAATACATATAGCCACCAGTGAGGATTACACATCAATATAAATAAAATATACTCACAACTGGACCAATAAGCAGCACCATGATAAATGATGAACATAGTGAAGTTTTGAAAAAGACAAATAATATAATTGAAAAATTGGCAAAGGACATGAATTGACAGTTCATCAAAGAAGACATTCAGGCAGCTAACAAATACATGATGGAAGGCTAGCAATCATTAGCCATTATTGTTGTTGTTGTTGTCTGCCGTCGAGTGGGCCCCGACTCATAGCGACCCCTCCTTGGGTTTCCGAGGCAGTATCACTATGGAAATAGGATTGCCCAACCTTCCTTCCGAGGAGTGGTTGGTGGATTTGAACCAACAGCCTTCTGGTGAGCAGTCAAGTGCCTTAGGCACTATGCTACCAGAGCTCCCAGCCATTATAGAGATGTAAATTAAAACAACAACGAGTTATTATTTCACCCAGCACTAGTAGCAGAGATTAAAAAAAAAAAAAAAAAAAAACAGAAAACAAAAGATGGTGATGAGGGTGTGGTGAGGCTCATACCCTCAAACACTATTGGTGAGACCATAAAATAATTCAACTAGTATAGAATACATTATGGTGCTTCCTTGAAAAGTTGGAAATAGATTTTCCTAGACAAACAATAGGAATAGATGTATGCCCCTCTATGTTCATTACAGCACTATTCACAATAGTGAAAAGCTGGAAAAAACCTATATGCCCACCAACAGAGGAATATATAAACAAATTATGATACATACCAAACTAAACCCACTGCCTTCTAGTCAGATCTGACTCATAGCAACCCCTCCTTAGGTTTCCAAGGCTGTATGAAAAAAAAAGAAACAGAAGATAGAAATATATGAATAACGAATAAAATGAGTGAAATCCCAACAAAACAAACTGAAATAAAAGGGATAATAACAGAATGCTATACTCCAACAAATTTGAAAACCTACAAGAAATCGTCAAATTTCTAGAAACAAAACACCTACATAAATTAACACAAACTGAGATAGATAATTTGAACTGACTCATAACAAAGGAAGAAATTGAGAAGTAATAACAAAATAAAATAAAATAAAAACCTTTCCCCAACATACCAAAAAAAAAATCCTGGCCCATATAGTTTCATTGGAGAATTCTATCAAATCTTCAAAGGAGAGGTGATATCTTCTCAAGCTAAACACAAAAAAAGATGGCATATTCCTAAATTCACTCTAGGAAACAAGCATGACTCTGATACCAAAACTAGGCAAAAACAAAAAAGTGCCATTAAGTTGGATCTGACTCAGTAACCCCACCTTGGTTTTTCAAAACAACATCACTACAGAAGTAGATTGCCCAACCTTCCTTCCAAAGAGTTGCTGGTGGGTTTGAACCACCAGCCTTCTGATTAGCAGTCAAATGCCTACTATGCAATATTAAAGATCAATGATGAATCTGTGAAACATCTCGTAACATGGATGAACTTAGGGGACTTTATACAGAGTAAAGTTAATCAGTAAAGTACAAATATTTTATAATCACTATAGTAAAAACTCAAGAAAATGGTTTCATTAAAAAACAAGATACAGTCTTTGATGGTTACCAGAGGTAGATGAGGAAGAGAGAGTAAATCACTAATTAAAAGGTAGACAAATATTAACATAGGTAAAGAGGAAGGCAAAAATAATAATAATAAATACAAAAAACAGGACAATGAATGTTACTATTCTGCTTTGAAATAAAAATGAATTTAATTTTCTAGAGACAATATACTGGTTCCACTCTTGTGATTCCAGAGCTGGACAGCTAGCTTCCAATCCTGGTTCTGAGGGAGAAAAAAAAAAATTAAAAGGAAAAATGATATTGAAGAAAAAAATGATGAAAATATTGAAGCTGTCAGTGATTTAATTTTACTTGGATCAATCAATCAACATCCATGGAAACAGCAGTAAAGAAATCACATGACATATTTCATAGGGTGATTTTGCTGCTGATTACCTCCTTAGAATGTTCAAAAGGGATGACTTCTGTTCTCAAAGGAGAGAGACTGAAACCATTACCTTTGCAAACAGGAACAAGACAAAGATGCCTTCTATTACCATTTCTATTCAACATTGTATTGGAAGTCCTAGCCAGGGGAATTAGACAAGAAAGGGAAATCAAACACATCCAAATTGGTAAGGAACAAGTAGAACTATCCCTATTTGCTATTTGCTGGTGATATGATCCTATACACAGAAAACCCAAGAGCCTCAGTTAAAAAAAAAAAAAAAAAAAACCCTACTGGAACTAACTGAGACATTTAGCATAGCGGGAGGATACAAGATCAACATCCAAAAATCAATTGGATTCCTCTACACCAGCAAAGAGATTGATGAAAAAGAAATCAGGAAATCAATATTATTTATAATTTGTTGTTGTTGTTATGTGCCGTCAAGTCAAACCCGACTCATAGTGACCCCTCCTTGAGTTTCCGAGGCAGTATCGCTACAGAAGTAGGATTGCCCAACCTTCCTTCCGAGGAGTGGCTGGTGGGTTTGAACTGCCAGCCGTCTGGTTAGCAGGCAAGTGTCTTAGCCACTATGCTACCAGAGCTCCCATCATTTGCAATAGCTACCAAAAAAGTAAAATACTTGGTAATAAATCTTACCAGGGACACAAAAGACCCATACAAAGAAAACTACAAAAGACTACTTTAAGAAACCATAAGAGATCTACATAAATGGAAGAACATACCATGTTCTCCAATAGGCAGATTGGGTAGATTGTGAAAATGTCAATTCTACCCAAAGTAATCTATATATTCAATGCAATCCCAATCCAGATCTCATCAACATTAAGTATATGGAACAACCAATCATTAACTTTATATGGAGCTCTGGCAGCACAGTGCCTAAGGCACTTGAGTGCTAACCAGAGGCTGGCAGTTCAAACCCACCAACCACTCCTCGGGAAGATGGAGCAATCTACTTCTGTAGTGATACTGCCTCAGAAACCCAAGGAGGAGTTGTTATGAGTCAATTCCGAATCAAAGGCACATAACAACAATAACAACATGCAACCCTAAAGAATAATGTAGAATCTGCAAAACACTGCAAAATGTGGATAAACTTGGAGGACGTTATGCTGAGTGAAATAAGTCAATCACAGAAAGTCAAATATTTTGTTAATCTGTTACTGTAAAAAGTCAAAGAAAGCCTTATATGTGGAAGGAAATTTTCTTTGTTGGTTACCAGGGGTAGGAGGGGAAGGGAGGGAACACTGCGAGATAGGTAGAGACAAGTATGGATTTGGGTGAAGGGAAGGACAATGTACCAAATATGAGTGATCAACATGGTGGCATTGAGGGAACAGGAAGACATAGAAAGTTGCAGGGGAGGTACAGCAAAGATGAACCCTTTTCCACATACAGTGCTGCATTATCAGTGATGACAAACATTGATACATGGGCAGGTAGAAGGGTGGACAGGCTGAAAAATTAGTTATGTCTATGCAGGGGGTAGTGGGGCTATGATCATGTATTGGACTGGTAATGTTTCTACAAGTGTATTTTTAAGTTCTGTAAGATTTCCAAGTATATAGTAGAGCTGACAAGGGACAAGGTTGTAGTCACTTCTTGGCCACAGCCAGCTACCCAGAGGGAGCAAGTAGTTGGACCTCTGGGCTTGGGACCATGGTTGCAGGGGACATCTAGCTCAACTGGCATAACATACTACACAAAAAATTGTTCCACCTCCTTCTTTGGCAAGTAGTGACTAGGATCTTAAAAGCTTGCAAGAAGCCATCTAGATGCCATGATGGGTCTCACCTTGTCTAGAGTGAAGAATAATGAAGCAAACCAAAGATGCATGGAAACAATTAGTCCAAGTGGCTGGTACACCATGGGATCCTCAGCCTATGTGACAATGAGACCAGAAGAACTAGATGGTGCCTGGCTACCACTCTCAACAACTCAGAAGGGGATCTATGCAGGAGATCCTGGATAGAGTGGGAGAATAATGTAGAACAAAACTCAAAATCATAAAAAAAAAAAAAAAACAGACAAGCTTTGCTGTTTTGATAGAGGCTAGTAGAACCCCTGAGACTATGGCCCTTAGCCACCCTTCAGATCTGGAATTGAACCCACTCCTGTGGCTTCCAGTCAAACAGAAGACAGGCATATCAGCTGAACATTTACATTAAGTAGATACACTCCTTGGAGATGTCAATCATGGGAGACTAGAAGGGCTGTGTATGCGCAAAGAGACAGCTCAGGGGGCAGGAATGCAGGGAGGGAAGGACACAGGGAAGAGGTCACTATGGGGAGGAAGTGGGAAGAGAGCTGTTGCATTGTGAGAGATTGCAATCAATGTCATGAGGCAAAGTGTATGTGAACTTCTGTGTGGAAAATGAATTAGCTCTGTAAACATTCACTGAAATCCAAGCAAAAAAAAAAAAGGAAAGAAAGAAAAAGGGATTATATCACTTTGAGGACTTCGGTACACCTGATCCAAGCCATGGTATTTTATATCACCTCATATGAATGTTAAAGTCAGGCAATTAATAAAGAAGACAGAAGTGAGGCATTTGAATAATGGTGTTTAGAAAATATTGAAATTACCGTGGATTACCAAAAAAATGAACTAATCTATATTAGAAGAATATATATATACATATATATATATATAT